>NC_141032.1:47560000-47732500 GCF_052040795.2 Danio rerio | reverse complement strand
CAGGTAAAGTGACCATGTTTACTATTTTATTTGTAGGTTTTAGTTTAAAATAAGTATTTAGATGAACAAGATAGGTATTCTGTTCGTTTAATGCCATCTAGCGGTAGTTACTGGCGCTAACGCTCCGGTTTCTCCGACTGTTTATTCTTTATTTTTTCGTCTCCAGAAAAGCGGCACCGGTCGGAGGCTCTGGCCGTCGGGCAAGTCAGTCACCATAGCATTGAGCTGGTCTGGAGCCGAGAAAAAGGCTCAAAATGGACAGACCCACCGCAAAACTGGACCTGCTTCATCCTGGAGCAGATGAACAACACAAAACACAGCTTTAAACAGATACACAAGTGAATTCTGCACTCAGTTTGTGACATAACAGAGCTTGTGACACTACGGACATCTTTTTTTAGAGATTGTAAATTTAATGGCGCATCCCTTACAAGAATTAACCATGTTTTTTGATAGCACAATTGTAGTAATCAGGTTTTTTACCATAACATTTGTATACCAACAGTTTTATTAAAAATTACCATGTCAAAACTTTGATTGATGTTATAATAAAACCAGTTAATTTGGGGTTAAAGTTACATCTCATAGGCTACCATGGTAACCACAAACAAACAATGGTTTTTTAAATTTTAATAAAGTATCATCCAAAAACATGGTTAATTTTCTCAAGGGATCTGCTATAGCAAATCACGTAAGCAAGTGCTTGCATTTACTTAAAAATAAAAGTAATTTTGTGAATGTTAAGGGATAGTCCCCCTTCTGGAAAAAAACTGCTTAAACCAGCCTAGGCTGGTTGGCTGGTTTTAGCTGGTTGACCTGATTTTAGAGGGGTTTTGGCCATTTCCAGGCTGGTTTCCAGCCTTTTCCAGCCTTGTCTTAGTTGGTCAGGCTGGGAGATGACCAGCTAAAACCAGCTTGACCAGCCTAGTCAGGCTGGAAGCCCAGCCTAAACCAGCTATGTCCAGCTGAAACCATGCTGGTCAAGCTGGTTTTAGCAGGATTTAGCTGGTCATTTTCCAGCCTGACCAGCTAAGACCAGGCTGGAAATGGCCAAAACCCCTCTAAAACCAGGCTGGTCAACCAGCCAACCAGCCTAGGCTGGTTTAAGCTGGATTTTTCAGCAGGGTCACCCAAAAAATATATATTTTCTCATCATCTGAAGAATGTTTGGGGAGAAATAGCAGCCATTGACATCCATAGTAGGAACACGAAAAAAAACCTTGGAACTATATAGCTTCACTGTATATTCCTTTGTGTTCAACAGAATAAAGAAACTGCCATCCATTTAATCACAAAAATCTATGGGGAGCGTTTATGCTGGGATGTTGTGGCTTTAGTCCCAAACAAAACACACAAATTCATGTAAATTTCTTGGACGTAGGCTACCACATCAAAAAAGTAATGTAACTTGTAACTTCCCAGGGTTTAAATAATTCTGGCACAGATGTGGCATAAAGCTAGCACAGCAGGCCTCCATTCGGTACTGGCATACAGCATGTGGGCCAAACATGACTCGGATTTGGCAGAGGTGGCACCGTCTTTAAGGTGGCACACTTGACTTGGCCCAAATGTTAAATGTAGTATTTGACCCAGATGATAAAAATTGATATGTGGGTCATGTAAGTTTGGCTTAGCTTGACCCACATTTAAATAGTTTTAAAAAATTAAATAAAAAAACATTTTAAAAATTCTACCAATAGTGTCCTTTGAGGAAAAAGCATGCCCATAGCACAATTAAAGCACAATGCTTCATGGGTAATCAATTTTATTGCAGTCGTGACACAACAGTATATCTGGCCCAGTTATGGGTTATTGACTTGGCTGAGACTTGGCAAAGATGTGGTTCATCTTTGGCCCTTGTCTGGAAGCCAGACATGTACCGTAGTTCACTGTGGCGAGTGGGCCACGCAAAAACTGATTGTGTGGGACATCTGGGCCAGAGAAATTTTGCTATGTAATGTGAGTAATAGGGTGCTAATAGAACTTTTAATTTGCCAGTAACCTGAGTTAAGCGCTTCCTGCGAATTGTATGCCAATGCAAAAAACGGCACGTTTAAGGTCTGTTTTCGTTAAAAATCAGCGATCACCACTAGCTGAGTGATATCCGATATAAAGTAGGTCTCAGATTGTTTAAGAAGCACTGCATTAAATTACATTTACACCCGCCATGTCTTAATAATTTGAGCATTTATTTTACCCCAGTATATTCAATGGGGCTTCTGCGCTAGCCTGCCGATTCTGACGGGCGAGTGCGAGTAAACGGCTTTTTGTCTAGTTTTAAGCTTGAGCAACTAAATGAATGCCAAAGTTTATTTAACTGAATGTATTTTAATTACATTACAACATCGATACTGTAAAAGGAACTGTATAAAATGGAAAAAAGTTCACAATAACAGGTCACTCACTGGAAGTTTATCAGTATGGGAAAAACACTAGCTCGGCATATACCCCATTACTTTTGTTATAAAGTAATCCAAACAGTAACTTGATTACTTCAAAAGCAGTATAGACTAATTTAATCACACCAAGAGTAACTCAACACTGCATGACTTGCCCAGCTAATTATTAACAGCTCTTAAGCAGTGTTGGGGAAAAAGTTATATATTTATACAAGTTATTTTTACTTTTTAATGAAAGTAATGTGAATGTGTGTGGTTTCTTATTTTTGCATAAATAAAGATTAAAATTGTAATATAATGCTTTTTATTCTTTAGTTTTTTTTTTTTTTTTACCACAACACTGCTCTTAGTTACCTTATTTTACAATGTGGTACTTGTTCAGTCTTGGTTAGTTGTAATCATTTTTACTGTATTTTATGGTATTTAATACTGTGTTTCTGGCTTGTTTAGGGGCTACAACACACGCTTCACGGTGGATAACCTAGAACCAAAAACCACCTACACTTTCAGACTGAAGGTCACGTGGCCATCTGGTCAGCAGCAGTATTACCCATCAGTCACTGCTTCTACAGAAAGTAAGGACACAAAACATGGCAAACCACTGACAAATCTTCATGTTTATGTTATTTGATGATATTTCATGAGAATCTAATTATCTGTACTGCACATTTTTTATGAGTCCACACGTTCTTTCTTTTGAAGGTTATTGTGTAAACTACAATTTTTGTTCTTGACTTAAAAAAGTTGAGGTGTTATTAAGATTAAATTATTTTTAAAAGGTAAAAATTAATTGAATGCATGCAAAATCAGTATTATAATCTTAGTAAATATTAGTATAACCTTAGTATAGTAAAAAATTTAAATATATATATTATTTTGCAGTATGTAAAAAATGATCTTGACTTAAATAATAATAATATATTATATAAATAATATATACATACATACATATATATATATATATATATATATATATATATATATATATATATATATATATATATATATGTATATATATATATATATATATATATATATATATATATATATATATATATATATATAAAATAAAAAATATAAGAAATAATATTTAGAAAGAAATAAGTCTCTACAATAACAAAAAATGTACTGGCAGTTTATTACAAGGTTTTTGTAGCATAATATACAACACCAACCTAATGTCACTTCAAACTATTAATAAAAGTCACCTTTTCCGAACTTTTACTGTAATTTGTGGTAATA
The DNA here is from genome assembly GCF_052040795.2 of Danio rerio. Taxonomy (NCBI): domain Eukaryota; kingdom Metazoa; phylum Chordata; class Actinopteri; order Cypriniformes; family Danionidae; genus Danio; species Danio rerio. The sequence goes on along the minus strand of NC_141032.1, from coordinate 47,728,859 downwards.
TTTTAGTGTTGCTTCATGTTGTCTTGGAAATTAAATTGAAATTGACTAAACCTTCTTTTGGGGAGGTTTCCCACATAGCAAAAATTTCTCTGGCCCAGATCTGTCCCACACAATCAGCTTTTGCTTGGCCCACATGCCGCAGTGAATTATAGTACATGACTGGACCAAGTCTGGCTTCTAGACAGGGACCAAACATGGACCATATCTTTGCCAAGTCTCAGCCACGTCAATAACCCATAACTGGGCCTGAAAATATACTGTTGTGAAATGACTGCAATAAAATTAATAAACCCATGAAGCATTGTGCTTTAGGCGTGCTATGTGCATGCTTTTTTCTCAAAGGACCCGATTGAAATAATTTTTTTGTTTACCTAAAAATTATTTAAATGTATTTTAAATGTGGGTCAAGATAAGCCAAACATACCAATTATTAACATCTGGGCCAAATACTACATTTAACATTTGGGCCAAGTCAAGTGTGCCGCCTTAAAGATGGTGCCACCTCTGCCAAATCCGGGTCATGTTTGGCCCACATGCTGTATGTCTGTGCCAAATGAATGCCTGCTGTGCCAACTTTATGCCACATCTGTGCCAGAATTTGTTGCTACCTGGGTTTCCATTTGCAGACTCCCTCTGCTGTAAAATAAAAGTCATGTCCGACTCTGTTTTCCTCAGAGCCGCCTCTGAATGGGAAGAATCTTCACAGCGCCGTCCTCAAGACTGATGAAGTGGAGCTCTGCCGAGTGCTGCAGTCTGGGTGAGTTTATTAACACTCAAATCAACATCTAAACCAACTTCACTCAAGAGAGCTTAGGTTTATCATTCATAAATCTTGCATTCATCAGATGCCTGAATCATGAAGAACTTCTAAATGAACACAGGGATTGAACCACAGCACATGAGACGCTCAGATGTTGTAAATACTATAGTGTTTTTGAACCATACTACAGTAAAGTACATTCATTAATCTGTTGTGGTAATTATATAGTTGCTATTGTAACCCAACAACTACAATAATGTAAACAAATGATGCAATACTGTAGTTTTATACAACTGTACTGTATATTATACTACAGTACAGCACAGTTTATTGTTGTAAAGAAAATAAAGTATACCACAATATTTATCACAGTTTATCACAGGGTGTTCATGGGGTCTTGAAAGTATTTAAAGTTACAGAAGTTTAAGGCCCTTAAAGAGTATTAAAGAAAGTGATAAGTGCTATTTTACATGGAATTCATATAAATATAAAATTATATGCCAAGATTTGAATCTAATTAAATCTGTTTAGCTGTGCCTTTACTGAATGAGCACTGTGCTGCGTCTGACAGATCATACTATTATGTTTTTCTCTTCTTCTTCATTCTTTTATATCACATTTTACCTGTTTTGATGTTTTTGAATCAGTTTTATTTTTTTGCTTTTATTTATTTATTTATTTATTTATTTTTACTTGTTTCTTTTATTCTTGTTTATGTAAAGCACTTTGAATTGCCACTGTGTATGAAATGTGCTATATAAATAAACTTGCCTTGCCTAATCAGAAAATATTGGGATACTGTGTAGAATAGTACTGTGTACTGTATATATAGTATTTACAACACTTGAGTCACTTCAGATAGTTCAGCCTGTGATAAAGCAGATTATTTTTTGTCACGTACTAGTATTTTTTATAAAAATCGTTTTTGATTTCTGATTCTAAATTTGAAAACATTTAGAAATCAATATCGGTATTGGCCAATTATTCTTACAATAAGAATTAAGTAAATATACAACCTAAAATGTTCCCTATGTTACCGGTTCAAATCGAAACAGTGGCGATGAGGTCTTAAAATGTATGGAAAGAGTTTTAAAAAGGTCTTAAAAGGTATTGAATTTAACACTATGATTCCTGTCTGTCTCAATTTACTATAGTACTATATTACACTATAGTAGACTACAGTATGCTGGAGCAATCATTCATCAAGTGTTGTAAATACTATAATATATACAGTATACAGTACAGGTTCAAAAGCATTATAGTATTTAATATAAATTACTATAGTTTTTTTTTTTTTTTCATGTGGGTTGGTAGAACGGTCACAGTAGACGTTCCTGACCGGCTGGACTACACTCCTCTCATGATGGCAGCCATAAAGGGCTTTACTAGGTAATAAAGGCTTATTCAGATATTTCTGTGCATCTGCATGTCTGTCTGTCTATTCAAGTGTGTTTTGTGTCGTAGTGGAGTTCAGATTTTGGTGCATCATGGTGCCGATGTGAGCAGAAAAAACAGCAGTGGCAAAGACAGGTGAGCCTTCCTTCCTGCCTTTCTGCCTTCCTTCCTTCCTTCCTGCCTTCCTTCCTGCCTTCCTTCCTTCCTTCCTTCCTTCCTGCCTTCCTTCCTTCCTTCGTTCCTTCCTGCCTTCCTTCCTTCCTGCCTTCCTTCCTTCCTTCCTTCCTGCCTTCCTTCCTTCCTGCCTTCCTTCCTTCCTTCCTTCCTGCCTGCCTTCCTTCCTTCCTGCTTTCCTTCCTTCCTTCCTGCCTTCCTTCGTTCCTTCCTTCCTTCCTTCCTTCCTGCCTTCCGCTCATTTGGGGATCTCTCATATTATGAAAAATGACTAAATGTTTCAGTGAAAAATCTAAATTAGCAACATGTCAGACTATTTTGCAGAGCTGTTCTCAAATCTGTGACCGTCTTACATTACCAGGTAATGAAAAAGTAAATAAAATAATAATAATGATAAATAGTTTATGGGTGGCACGGTGGCTCAGCCTCAGTGGTTAGCACTGTCGCCTCACAGCAAGAAGGTCGCTGGTCCTAGTCCTGGCTGTGCCCGTAGGCATTTCTGTGTAGAGTTTGCATGTTCTCCCCGTGTTGACGCGTGTTTCCTCTTGGTGCTCTGGTTTCCCCCACAGTCCAAACACATGCACTATAGGGGAATTGGATAAACTAAATTGTCTGTAGTGTGTGTATATGAGTGTGCGTGTGTGTGTGTGTGAATGTAAGAGTATATGGGTGTTTCCCAATACTGGGTTGCACCTGGAAGGGCATTCGCTGCGTAGAACATATGCTGGAATAGTTGGCTGTTCATTCTGCTGTGGCGACCTCTGAAATAGAGAGTAAACCGAAGGAAAATTAATGAATAGTTAGTGATAGCTGAAATATTGTCAGGTTTTTATTCTAGGACTGCAAGTAAAATTCACTTGTCTGGTGATGCTATTGTTTTTTTTTTTGTAGCCGTAATTGTGAAACCACTAAATAATTGTCAAGTTAAATTTTGTTTCTGCCACTCTATTTGATTCCTTTGTTATAAAGTACAATATTACTATAATTTCGATGTGAGAAACTGCTGAAAAGCTGTGTGAATTGTGAAAAAGTCCATTTAAAACAAAAATTTAAAAAAACCTTTTGGTGAAAAATAAATCCATGCAAGTTAATCCACTGAAAAAAATATGTAGTTTGTTTTGGTAAACTTGAGTATTTGCTTCCTCGATTTGAGAGGTGGACCTTTTCTCTTGATGTCAGTTTGACGCTTCAGCCACAATATTCTGAACCACACTCCTCAAAAAGAAAGCCCCACCCCCAGGCCCGGATTGGCTAATCGGGAGGACCGGGAGAATTCCCGGTGGGCCGGTCCGTTTTTTGGCCGCGAGGGCCGGTGTCCGTAGCTCCAGAATCTTTTGCTCTCAGCAGTCACACTTTTTAAATTTATTTATTTACTTGACCACAGCCTTTTTATTCATTATTTTACCGCAACTCTTCTCTTTTCATTTATTTTAATGATTATAAAACTCAGTTGTGTCTCTGTTTTGAACACAGCTATTGTGGTCCAGCGGTTAGCTTGTTAGGTTAAAACGCTGTGGACCCGGGTTCGGTCCTCATTAAAGTAACTTATTGTTTTCGTTTTTATTGTTAAGACATATAATACTGTTAGGGTTGTTGAACATTTTAAGTTCTAAAGCAGCTGTTTTTTCAAAAAAAGACGTGATAGTGTCATTAGAAACTGATTTGGAAATGACCTTATTTTAATATAGTCAGTCGTGAACTGAGGTGGGCCGGTCTGAGGCTTGAAACTCCAGGGCTGAAAAGGTGTCCCACTCCGGCCCTGCCCACCCCTACTAAATATTCTGTTTCAGTTGGAAGTACATCAACACACTGAAAATAATGCTACATCCCATACTATATTTCCTAAAAATTATTTGGAAATAAAACTAGTATATCCAAAAAGTGTAGTATGTTGAAAGAGTTTGCCAAAGGTTCCTGGATGCTTGACTATTTCCAGAAGAAATTAGAGGTGTAGAGCCATCCATACTCTAACCCCTAATATTACTTTGTGTGTTGGACGTGAATTTGATTAAAACTACAAACTTGGGTAAAAAGTGTAAACAAACTACAAATATGGTGGTTGTGAGAAACCAAACGTCAAGTTTAATATTAAAAGTTAAAAATATTTAAATAACGTTTGCAGTGTTATATGTCAAAAAAGTACATACTTTCAGGATGTAGTGTATGTGCGAATTGTGACAGAGCAAAGGTCTTTCCTGTTAACACTGACTTTATATCTGAAATGGTTTTATGAAACGGACTCTAGGTAAATTGTCAAATCAGAATTGTTACATCTGACATTTTTTTTTCTCTAAACTGTTGAATCAGCCTGATGTTGGCGTGTTTTCATGGGCACCTGGATGTGGTGAAGCTGCTGTGTGGGTGCGGCGCGTCCTGGAGAGCTCGAGACCGGACGGGCTGCTGTTCTCTGCATTGGGCCACAGCTGGAGGACAGCTGGACATCCTGCAGTACCTCATACAGTATGGATGTGAGGTCAGAAGGTCATCAGTAGGCTAAACATATGTGGCTTGGCCAAGAAAAACAATGCTAGTCATCAAACACACTGATTAGACAGACGTCAAGTGTGTAGTCATTCATTACTGTGCATTTTTATGTATTTTGTGCTAATCTATTACAGTTTTTACTCGCAGTCCAAATTTAGCCTTGTTTTAGCAAAGTCATCTATGTTTGGATGTCTATTAAACAAACAAAACTGCTTGGTGGTATATTCAGGATACCCAAGTGACAACAAAGACAAAAAAAAACACACATTTTAACTGTTATTGTTAATTTAGTTAATTCACAGGGGCAGTTCACACAAAAACAAACATTTCCTCAAGTGGTCAAACTCAAGTAGTCGTAAACTTTTATCTAGTGGTGGGGTGTTATCGGCATTAACGTAAAAAATTAACAAAAAAATAAATAAATCGGCGTTAATCTATTCTCAAAGTTGGGTTTGGAGCTGGGTCTACTCTACGCAAGCTATGATGACTTTCGCCTTGATATTTTAACGCGGATGTATACCAGGCCGGTGAACCGTCTGACAAAAAAGTGCCCTTCTGAATCAAACCAGCAGGATGCCCTTCTGAATCTTTAGCCCCTTTCACACAGTGATACCGGTAAATATCCGGAAAATTTCCGGAACGACTTTACCGGTATATTCAAAAAAGCGCTGTTCACACAGGCGAGAACGTTACGGAAATTTTCCGGAAAAGAGCATTCACACATCCATTCCAAAATACCGGTAAATTCTGACATCATTCACCACAAATGAGCTTTAAACGGCTGCGCTTGTATTTGCAAACATTTGACTAAATTAAAAACTCTGTGGATGATCAATATTGTGAACAACTTTCGCAGGATCACTTTCGCATGTCGAGATGTTCATAATATGTGTGTGTGCAGGTGCTCACAGGCACACGCAAAGCTTGAAGGTAAACAAACAAAGGCTTATCATAAGCATCTCATCGATTATTATTTACACAGTTGGCATTAAGAAGAACATATAAACGTGATCTGACTAACTTCTAGCAGCTAAATGTGTCTGGAAAAATATTCAAAGGTTTTTATTCTCGTAAACCGCGCGGACGTAAATGCGTCTGACTGTTGTGATTGGCTAAAGCAGACGTCTCACGTCAGCACGTTCTAGACGTGCACGCGCTTATTACGCGCTTACATCTGTAATCTAGTTATTTGCCTTAATAGACAATTATATAATTAAGGTGTTTACGTGAAGAGCTTTCATGTAAGAGTTTCCTGTAGTTTTTGGTGACTTTAACAGCAGTTCGGCAGTTTCACTTTCATTCATGTCCCCGTGGCAAACTGAGGTATTATGCTGTGTTCACTCAGATGTGAAACAAGCAGATAAATCGCGATATTCGCTCGTAAATAGCCGCGTGAATATTTGAGTTTGCTTGCTTCATTCACGTGTCAAATCTGCTTCGTTCGCGCATCAAATTCACTTCAGAACAGCTTCTGTTTGCGTCATGTGCAGGGCTTCTGTCTGCCCGGTGACTGTAGCTTCGTTGCGAAATGGCTAACACAGATTTTTTTGAGCAAATAACAGTGTTTATGTGCTTTATGTAGACTGAAAAACAGGGTCGATACGTTTAGGGCCGTGTCTGAGTCCACTAGATGCTTTCATAGGTGCACCAGCCCTGTGAGCTCATAAACTTTCAGAAGCCATCCCTGGATGATGGAGGCTTTCAGCGGTGCTTCTGACTGAGCCAAGCCCAGTTTGATGAACTGTTGTCGGTGTCGGCTGGAGGATTTCCCCCGGGACACCAACAACAGGCGCTAAGTCACAATAACACCCCCAAAAGAGCAAGCTCCTGATTGGTTAACACTGCGCGAATGTCCGCTTAAGATTTTTGAACTTAAGCGATTCGCTTCAAATGCGCAAAACGCTCAAATCCTGCCGCGCCATTCGCGAGGATGTTTTTTTGAGCGTGAGAGTGTTGTGGAATTTAATAGCGCACGCCGAATGGAAAGAAAAAAACTTTCGCATTTTGCAATGTGTGTGTGTGGTTCTTTACTGTGTGTGGATCTTGTCCGAAAATATGGCGAAAAGTCCTACATGACGGTAATAGTTTCATTGTATTGTTTACTTTAATAATGCCACTAATATCTGCATACTCCACATGTCCTAATGCCATATCTGTTTAGTTCAGTTCTGACTTTAGTCGGATTAAGGTGATCAAAAATCGCTGTTTGGAGCTTATGTTTAACAGAATAAACAGTAAACACAAGCACATCTTATTGAACATCCTTTTCATCACCAATTATCAAAGTAGAATAGTTTCTCAAGCAGTTTGTGGTGCATTTTGGAAACAGGAGATGAGCCCTTGGTCTTATGCGCCACCTGGCTTGAGAAAGCCGTTCTCAAAGACTTGCTTTTAGTCATTATTTGGGTAGCACACATATTCTGAATGCCTTCGGCATAGTTCAAATGAGCATTTAAATCTAGATTAATTAAGATTAAAGTGAGATTAATCTAGATTTCAACAAAAAATCTCTGCCCACCTACACTATTATCATTTTTCTGTTGAACACAAAACAAGATGTTCTGAAGAATGTTTGGAAGAAATCAGCCATTGACATTCATAGTGAAAAAAATATACTATGGAGATCAATTGCTGATTTTTTCCCCAGTTTATTTCAAGGTGTCCCAAAAATGAATTTTCCTACAAAAAATGTTAGAGAAAGAGGAACATGTTATTACCTGATGCTCTCCTGTTTCAGGTCAATGTGCAGGACAACATCGCGTGGACGCCGCTCATGATCGTGTCGGTCATTACTGGAGATCCGGCTGTGGCTTCACTGTTGATCAGCGCTGGAGCCGATGTCAATGTGCAGGACAGAGACGGGAAAACACCACTGATGGTCAGAACTCAAACATTGCTCACTTCATCTGTGTGTGTTTAGCTGGTGCTGCTTCTCACACTTTTTTTGATCAAGTGACGTGCATATTTAAGATTATACCCTGTTTACAAAATGTAAAGTAAGTCCCTGATGTTCCTTGAGTGTGAATGTGAAGTTTCAGCACAAAACCCACAAATAATGTTTTATTTGGTCAAAATCGTGTCGTTTTGGTGACTGTTGCTTTAAATTCAAATGAGACTGTGCTCTTTTCAGAAGAGGGCGGAGCTACAAATGCCTATGAGTCAGCATAGTGGCAGATTCAGAAGCCTTATGCCGAGTTCAGACTGCATGATTTTCAAACTAGTCGTGTCACAGATGTTTTCACACTGCATGACTATCTGGGCTAGCGTATCGTCGCTGCTTTGTTTACACTGCAAGATGGTTCGGCGACAGGGACATTCACATTGCATGACTTTACTATAGGGAGAATCGCCGACAACTTCGTCCAAACTACGTCTCACAGCCAAAAACATGTAGTATGTCTTTTGTTATTAACTACATAATGAGAAAGAAGACTGTAATGGGGTGGAACATGTACATGTTTGCTCACCTGGGTTTAAAGGGAATTAGCCATTTCTCCTCAACGTTGATAATAAGCTAATTTCTTTCTGTATGAAACGTCAAACAGACACGGGTGCTCCTGAGTCCTGTCAAACCTCCACTAGTTTTTCCTCCATTTCGTGGGTCCAAATAAACCGAAAAAGAGCGCTTCTAACTTCTTCGCCAGCCTCCCGCTGGCCTGCAGCAGGTATACACACACGCACACACAAGTGAATGCTGCTCTCTCATTGGCTGTAGGCGATCGCTGACGTTATTTTCAGTCAAAACTCAATTTACACTGCATGATTTAAATCGCTGACAGCTCCAGATATTTAGCATGCCAAATATCTCAGAGGCATCAGCGACTCATTGGCGATTCTCTCAGATCGCGTCTTTGAAAGTTCATACTGTGTGATTGTCACTCACGTGCACGAGCAGCGTGCTTCAGGCTGTGATTTCAGGCATTTGTCGGCGATTTCTCAAAACCTGTCGACGAGCCAAAATCGGGGCTAAAATCACGTAGTCTGAACTAGGCATTAGAAGGCAGTCTATGGAGACTGCCGTGTTCATTTGAGCATCCTAAAAATCCACATTTATAATCTTATCAGTCGCTGACATTATCTTCAGCAGGATAAAACTTTGATGGCAGACGGCTGCTTCTTACTCGAGTGATGGTTACTAGTGGGCAGGGCTTCCCCCCTCTAATAACAACTACAAATAGATAATGTCATTCAAAGTGTTTCTGCAGACTGTTTTTATAATGATTATAAAAAATATAATTAATACATTTTACCCTTTAGAGGCTGGATATATTCCCACTGTGTTTAACCCCTTATAAAAAAGATTTTAAATAATAGGTCACCTTTAACATAAAGCTTAAAATAAAATGTCCCGTCTTTCGGATGAGATGTTAAACCGAGGTCCTGACTCTCTGTGGTTGTTAAAAATCCTAGGTTGTCTTTCGAAAAAGAGTAGGGGTTTACACCGGCATCAAATTTACCCACTGGCCTCAGTCCATCATGGCCCAATATCATAGTTGGCTTCATCATTCTGTCTCCTCTACACCAATCAGCTGGTGTGTGGTGTGCGATCTGGCGCAAAATGGCTGCAGGTGGATTCCGCACACTGGTGGTGGATAAGGAGATTCTTCCCAATGTGTAAAGCGCTTTGAGTGCCCAGAAAAGAGCTATATAAATGTAAGGAGTTAGGTAGTTAGTTAAAAATCATAACAGCACATAAAATAGAACATAATAGTATACATACATTCTTTTTCTTATGATCTTGAGCACTTAAACTTTACTACTTGCTGTGATGTAAAAACAAACAAACAAACAAAAAAAAAAGCTGATTGATAAAGATGTACATCACTTAGATGTAACAAAAAAAATCTTAATTAAGTTTCTTATTTTTGTGCACTTTTATCCTTATAATTTGTTGGATATTTTCATTGTCTTAAGGATGTGTAATTTTCAAAATTGCATTTTGGTAGTTTACACATGCACAGTCATCATGTCTGTTTGAAATCAAGCAAAGGATTTTATGTATTCAAGTAAATGACTGTGTGTATGAATTGTCTTGCAGGTTGCTGTGCTGAATAACTATGAGCATCTGGTTCAGATCCTGCTGAAGAAAGGAGCTGATCCAAACATTCAGAATAAGGTCAGAACTTCCTAAAATCAGACATTTTCAAAAAAAATAAATAAATATGGCATTAAAAAAACGTATCTGCTTTGAAACGATTTAAAACAAAAAAGAAAAAAAAGAGTTTTCATCATAAAAAACTTTAAAATAATTATATTATAAAAATAAAAATAAAAAATTATTATAAAAAACAAAAATTATATATTTATATTGAAGTCTAAATTATTATTATTTTTTTCTCAAATAATTCTCAAATGATGTTTAATAGTCCAAGGAACTTTTTACAGTATTTCCAATAATATATGTTTTTTCATAGTTTGGCTGGGATTAAAAACTATTTTACGGTCTATATTATTAGGCTATTAATAGTTTTAATAACTCATTTCTAATAACTGATTTCTTTTATCATGATGACAGCACATAATATTTGACTAGATATTTTTCAAAGTACTAATATTCAGCTTAAAATGACATTTAAAGGCTTTACTTAGGTTAATTATATTAATTAGGCAAGTCATTGTATAACAGTGGTTTGTTCTGTAGACAAATATTGCTTAAGGGGACTAATAATACTGACCTTAAAATTATTATTATTATTATTTTTTATTTAAACTGCTTTTATTTTAGCAGAAATAAAACAAATAAGACTTTCTCCAGAAGAACAAAATATATAGGAAATAGTGTGAAAAATTCCTTGCTCTGTTCAACATAATTTGGGAAACATTTGAAGAAGCAAAAAAATGTATAAAAATAATTCTTACTTCAACTGTGTATACAGTTTAAACCAGAAGTTTACATACACTCTAAAAAAGGAACAACCATTTTTTTTTTTTTAAGATGATGGTAAATCATACAAAACGTTTACTATTATAGGTCTGTAAGGATTAACTAAATCATTTATATTTGCTAAATGCCAGAATAACGAGAGAATAATGAGAATTATAAAAGTTTACACACATTTCCTTGGTATTTTTTAGCTTTGCTTTTAAACTGTATAACTTTGGTCAAATGTTTTGGGGATCCTTCCACAAGCTTCTTACACTCGTTTAAAGGAATTTTGGCCCATTCCTCCTGACAGAATTGGTGTAACTGAGTCAGATTTGTAGGCTGTCTTGCTCACACAAGCTTTTTCAACTCTGCCCACAAATTTTCTATATGATTAAGTTCAGGGCTTTGTGATGGCCACTCCAAAACATTCACTCTGTTGTCCTTAAAGCACATTTGAACTAATTTGGCAGTATGCTTAGGGTCATGGTCTGTTTGGAAGACCCATTTGTGGTCAAGTTTTAATTTCCTGGCTGATGTCTTGAGATGTTGCTTCAGTATTTCTTCATAATGTTCTTTCTTCATGATGCCATCTATGCTGTGAAGTGGACCAGACCCTCCTGCAGCAAAACAGCCCCACAACATGATGCTGCCGCCCCCATACTTCACAGTTGGGATGGTGTTATTAGGCTTGTAAGCTTTCCCCTTTGTCCTCAAAATGTAACACTGCTCATTATGGCCAAACAGTTCAATCTTAGCTCCATCAGACCACAGGACACGTCTCCAAAAATTAGTCTTTTTCCCAGTGACTTTTAGCAAATTGTAATCTGGCTTTGTTGTTGATTCTGGCTTGTTGATTTCTCCATGTTGTCACACAAGGAAGCAGTGTGTTTGAGGTTTTCCTTAAATACTATTTTACAGTTTTGCCTCCAATTAACTCAAAAGTTGTCAATTAGCCAATCAGAAACTTCCAAAACCTTGACACCATCATCTGAGCTTTTTCAGAGGCAGAATAATCTTATTGTGTGTAAACTTGACTTTCAAGAAATGTTATAACAATTTCTCAAAAATCTCTCTCTTAATATTCTGCTATTAAGCAGAACAGAAACAAATCTGATAATCCTAACTTACCTAAAAGAGAAAAAGGTTAGTCACATTAACATCTGACTATTTTTTTAAATGGTTATGCACCTTTTTATACAGTCTATGTAAACTTCAGGTTTCAACTGTATAAACTTTTTTTTTTTTGGGAAATCAATAACATTTTCCTCTGGTTATAAAACTGTATCCTGTATTCATTAATCTGACCAGTCTATTTCTCTGCTTCAGTGTGGAGTTAGCGCTCTGGAGATGGCCAAAGCATTCGACAGGCAGGTAAATCCACACGTTTCATTAATCAACTTAGCCATCACCACTTTAAACTGTTGAAATATGACCTACATTGATTTTTTCTTTCAGAATATCATCAGTTTATTGGAGGACGAGGAGTCCGAGAGGCCAAAATAAAGAAAGAAATAACAGAAAGGTTTTATAAACGACTTTATTAGCGCCGGCCTTTATGCAGACCGTTCAACATACGGTATCTGATTTCACATTTCATGATTAATCAAAGACTCATCATTATAAAAAAAGCAAGTTTACACACCGTGACACTACAGAAAACGAACATTACATGAGCAGATTTACTGAATGCAGATACAACATGTGAATAAATGATAACTGTGGTTAAAACAAGCAAAGGCAGTGACATAGAGATGTACCGTCATAATCATCTGTAATGCAGTGTGTGGTTTAACACTGTAGAAAAGGCAACAAGACACTTCAGACGCCGCCGTGTTCGCTAATACAGTAAATAAAGATGATTTTACAATGTAAACACTGAGATATAACGGCACTCATAGGGTGTCCAGTATATACAGGCCTGAATGACCCACGGTTCAGATCAGAAATGGCTCAGTGGCGGTCAATGGGTCACACTTCACAATAAGGTTTCATTAGTTAATGTCAATACATTCACTAACATGAACTAGTTATAAATACAATACTTGTGCAGCATTTATTAATCATAGCTTGCATTATTAAAATCAATATTCATATCCATTAGTTGATTCACTTTGAGTTAACATGAACTAACAATAAACAAATTTGATGAATAAATACTTTAATTAATGTATTGTTGATTGTTTGTTTCTTAGTAAATACATTAACTAACATTACCTATTACAATCTTATTGTAAAGTGTCACCGTAAAATGAATTGATATCAGTGCCAAACAACAACCTTTTACTTCACCCGCCATTGGAGGTGAAATTTAGCGACCATATAATCAGAAACACGTCCAATGATTTAGCATTAAAATACACTACTGTTTATAACTTTGAGGTCAGGACATTTTTTAGATTTTTACTTTCATTAAACAAAGGTGCATTTAAAAAAATAAAAATGAAATGAAATTTAAATATTTAGATGATTTAAGTCCTCAGAAATAGCCAAATATTGACATATCCTGAATTAAAAAATGAGAACGAAAACATTTTAATGTTAAAAAAGATTTATTTAATTAAAAATGTTGCTTAAATGATTCATCAAAGAGTTGGTTTTGTAATTTCCTACATCAATTTGAAAATTTTCCACCATAAATATATCAGAAATTAATTTTTGATTACAAATATGGTTTAATTTAATTTGGACAACTTTAAAAGCAATTTTCTCAATATTTAGATGTTTTTAAGCCCTCAGATTATGCTCAATATGCTTCATTTAAAAACGAGAATGAAAACATTTTAATGTTAAAGATTTTATTTAATTGAAAATGTTGTTTAAATAATTTATTTAAAGAGTTGATTTTGTAAATTTTCCACCATAATTATATCAAAACTTTTTTTTCATTGTAATATGAATTGTTAAGAATTTACTTTGAAATTTATGAAACAATTTTATTGACATATTTAGATGTTTTTGAAGCCCCAGATTCCAAATTTTCTAATAGTTGTGTATGAGCCAAATATTGACATATCCTGCAATATATTGTTTTTTATTTAATTGAAAATGTCTTTACCTTTCAGAACTTTGAATTCATCAAAGAGCTGGTTTTGTAATTTTCTACATAATTTTTGTAAATTTCCCACCATAAAATATATCGAAACTTAATTTTTGATTTTAATATGCATTGCTAAGAATTTAGTTTCAAAAACCTTAAAAGCAATTTTCTGAATATTTAGATGTTTTTGAACCCTCAGATTCCAGATTTTCTAATATTAATAGTGCATTTAAAAGACGAGAATGAAAACATTTTTTCAATTGAAAATTTAGTTTAAATGTTTAAATGATTCATTGGAGAGTTGGTTTAGTAATTTCCTACATTATATTGTAAATGTTCCACCATAAATATATAATAAATCAATTTTTAATAAGAACAACATTTGGACAACTTTAAAAGCGATTTTCTGAATATTTAGATGTTTTAAACTCTTACATTCCAGATTTTCTAATAGTGGTATGACAGCCAAATATCATCATATCCTGCAATAAAAAAAGAAAAGAAAATGAAAACATTTAATGTTTTAAAATAATTAATTTAATTGATTTTGGTTAAATGTTGATTTTTAGAACTTTAATACTTTTATTCGAAAATATGCATTTAAAAAATGAAAATGAAAACATTTATAGGTCACAAAAGATTTTATCCAATTGAAAATGTTTAAATGATTTAATCAAAGAGTTGATTTTGTAAATTTCTCGCCATAATTATATCAAAACTTTTTGTTTTTGTTTTTGATTGGTATATGGAACAATATACCATAAAAAACTTTATGGAACAATGCTATCTGAATATTTAGATGTTTTTGAAGCCCCAGATTCCAGATTTACTAATAATTGTGGATGAGCCAAATAATGACATATTCTGCATTTTTTTTTTATCTAATTGAAAATGCTGTTTTTTAGACCTTTGGATTCATTAAGGAGTTGGTGTTTGTAATTTTCCACATCATTTTTGTCAACTTCCCACCATAAATATATCAAAACCTAACTTTTGATTTGTAATGCGGATTGCTAAGAATTTAGTTTCGACAACCTTAAAAACAATTTTGTGAATATGTAGATGTTTTTGAACCCTCAGATTCTAGATTTTCCAATAGTGGCATACCAGTCAAATATCGACAACCTGCATTTAAAAAAATTAAAATAAAAACATTTTAACGTTAAAATTTAAAATTTTAAAATTTAAAATAACGTAAAAATTTGATTTAATTAAAAATGTTGTTTAAATGATTCATAAAAGAGTTGGTTTTGTAATTTCCGACATCAACTAGAAAATTTTCCACCATTAATATATAAAAAATTAACTTTTGATTAGTAAAATGCAAGAATTTAGTTTGGTCGCTTTAAAAGTGATTTCCTGAATATTTAGATGTTTTATTAAATGTATTACTATTTAGTTGAAAAGGTTGCTTTTAGTTGGATTTAAATTTGAAATTTTCTACATCATTTTTGTAAAATTTCAACCATTAACATATCAAAACGTGAACATTTTGACAAAGAATATGATTTGTATATGAAATATGATTTAATTTGGACAACTTTAAAATACATTTTCAGAATATTTTAATGTTTTTGAATTCTCAGATTATAGATTTTCTAATTGTGGTATATCAGCCAAATATTGACATGTCCTGCATTAAAAAAAAAAGAAAAAAAAAAACATTTTAAGGTTCAAAAATTATTTTATTTAATTGAACTTTAAAAGCAATTTTATCTGAATATTTAGATATTTTTGAACCAGATTCCAGATTTTTTAATAGTTGTATATCAGCCAAATATTGACAAATCCTAACAAACTACACATCAATGGAAAGCTTATTTTATTCAGCGTTTTTTTTTTTTAAATACACCCTTATTACTGGTTTTGTAACCTAATGCCGCACATTAGAATCATTTCTGAAGGATCATGTGACAATGAAGACTGAGGAATGATGCTTAAAATTCAGATTTGCGTCAAGTATTAAATTACATTTTATAATATATTCACAGAAAATATTTACTTGGAAAAGGAAAAAAAATATTACAATATTTACTGCATGTCCAATCAAATAAAATAAGCCTTTGAAATTCATTTAAAATTCCTACCGACCTTTAAAGTTGTAATAGTAGTGTATATGTTTTGAGTCTTCGCTCTATTATGTCTTTGTTTACAATCTTTTCCATCACTATGCATGAAACTCCAACGTAACAATTCAACTGAACCATTTACTGTGCTGTAGTTCCCACAAAACCAAACTAACTTGACCACTTGCTCCACAACATTTCTAAAATGTTTTTCCCCCACATCCTATTCTCTTAGTGCAGTGTTTTGTGCCCCTGACCAATCTCCCATGATCCTCTGCCAGCGAGTTTGTGGAAAACCAAAGAGATTGAGGGAATATTTGGGATTCATGTGTCTGTTTTCATTAAGCACAGTTCAGTTATAACTCTGCATCTGGCTACATTATTATAAGTGGAAATTAAAGAAAATCCTTAAGAGCATGAATGTAGCTTGTTTTCATTTTTGGCCACGATAACTCTGTTTCAGAGGATGTGTGTGGAAATATGGCTGGATGAAGATGAAATCAGGGTTTCTGGCTCTTGCTGGTGAGCACATGTCTCAGTAAATGTCTGAGAAAACATTCTTCAGATATATTACTGCATCTGTGTCCGTCTGTCTTTACGATCAGCTTTCAAATCAACAAAAGGTTGAAACTTGAAGCGTGTAATGCGCTACACAATTTATCATGCAAAAAAAGAAAAACGAAAAGAAAAGATAGATGAGTGTATACTCAATTGAAGAGAATTTGAAATATATTTTTTAACGTTTAGGATTTTAACATGAACCTCCAGATCATATTTCACAAAAAAACAAATAAAATAAATAAAAGTAATGTAGAAATTGTGTTTTTTCTTACTACAGTGAAACCGGTTTGAAGGATTATTTTGATCACTAAATTGCGGGTAATATTAAAGGTGATTTTTAAAAATGTATTTAGCATAACAGATTGTATATTTTAAGCATAACTAACATATATATATATATATTAGACTTTGGCATATTTATATATTTTGTCTATTATTCTTATGGCTTGTATTATATATTTAAAAGTAAATTATATACTGTAAATTATAACTTAAAAATATAAATTTTGGGGTGGAAAATGTTTTACATTTATGAGAATATGAGCGGAGGAAATCCCTAAAATTTTATAAAATTTAATTGATAAAATAAAATAATTAATAAAATAAAATAAAAATAAAATAATAATATATATGATAATAATAATAATAATAATAATGTGTATATATATATATATATATATATATACACACACACAATAAAATAAAATAATATAAAAAATAAATAAAAATATAAAATTGATAAAATAAAACAAAATAAAATGAGTTATAAAATAAAATAAAAGTAACTAAAATAAAATAGGTGTGAATGATGAACTGAAGCATTTTTGTTTCGTGAGATTTACCCTTAAAAACACTGGCTTCCTGTTAAATCACGGATTGATTTTATTATTATTATTATTATTATTACATTTTTATGCACATTTTAAAAATAATATATATATATTTTTAATTACACTAATTAGATATGAGTGGAGGATATCCCTAAAATAAAACAAAATAAAATAAAATAAAATAATATAGTAGTGAATGATGACCTGAACCATTTTGGTTTGTGAAATTGACCCTCAAATTTAAAATCCCTTTTGTATGACAGCAATCCAAATTCCACTGGGAATGTCAAAATAGATTGGCTATTAAAATCACATTAAATTGTTAAAAAGCCCTTTTTATACATCGAATGACAGCACAGACACAGATCTGATAGCAACACTGCAAAAAATGCTTTTCTCACTTAGATTTTTTTTGTCTCGTTTCTTCTCCAAATACATAAAAACTCTTAAATTAAGAAGCATGTTCTAGACAAGTAAACAATATTGTACTGATTTCAGAAATAATAAGCGAAAATTAAGAATTTTTCTTTAAACCAAGCTAAATACACTCAACGGCCACTTTATTAGGTACACCTTACTAGTACTGGGTTAAACCCCCTTTTGCCTTTAGAACTGCCTTAATCCTTCATGGCAGAGATTCAACAAGATACTGGAAATATTTTTCAGATATTTTGCTCCATATTGACATGACAGCATCACACAGTTGCTGCAGATTTGTAGGCTGCACATTCATGATGCCAATCTCCTGTTCCACCACATACCTAAGGTGCTCTATTGGATTGGAGCCATTGGAGCCATTTGAGAACAGTGAACTCATTGTCATGTTCAAGAAACCAGTCTGAGATGCTTTAAGACAAGCTGGAAGTAGCCATCAGAAGATGGGTACACTTTGGTCATAAAGGGATGGACATGGTCAGCAACAATACTCAGGTAGGCTGTGGTGTTGACACGACGCTCAGTTGGCACTAATGGACCCAAAGTGTGCTAAGAAAATATCCCCCGCACCATTACACCACCACCACCAGCCTGAACCATTGATACAAGGCAGGATGGATACATGCTTTCATGTTGTTGATGCCAAATTCAGACTCGATCATCCAAATGTGGCAGAGAAATAGAGACTAATCAGAGCAGGCAACGTTTCTCCAATCTTCTATTGTTCAGTTTTGGTGACCCTGTGTGAATTGTAGCCTCAGTTTCCTGTTCTTAGCTGACAGGAGCGGCACCCGGTGTGGCACCCGAAGCGGCACCCGGTGTGGGGGGGGTAAAATTCTAGAAGTTTTCTGGGAGACAGAACAAAACGGGAGATGTGTCTAAAATACAGGAGACTCCCGGAAAAAAACGTGAGTGTTGGCAGGTATGCTGTAAACTCTAGAAATGGTTGTGTGTGAAAATCCCAGTAGATCAACAGTTTCTGAAATACTCAGACCAGCCTGTCTGGCACCAACAACCATGCCAGGTTCAAAGTCACTTAAATCCCCTTTCTTCCCCATTCTGATGCTCAGTTTGAACTGCAGCGGATCATCTTGACCATGTCTGCATGCCTAAATGCATCGAGTTGCTGCAGTGTGATTGGCTGATTAGAAATTTGCGTTAGCAAGTGCCTGGACAGTTGTACCTAATAAAGTGGCCGGTGAGTGTAATCTGCCAATGGAGAAAGCAAAATGTCAAAATGAAAAACAAGACTGTTCTGCTTACAACATTGGCAGATTATTTTGCTTGTTTCAAAGGAAAACTCACACAATTTGAGCATATTAAGACAAGACAATAGTTTTTACTTGTCAAGAAAATGCTTCTTGATTTAAGCTTTTTTAGGTATTTGGACTAGAAACAAGACCAAAACTCTAGGTAAAGCACTTCCAAATGTGCTTTCCAGTCCAGTTTAGCGTCCACACAAACTGTTTGACGTTCACAGATAAACAGGTTTTTTTTTTCTCCTCAAAACAACAACAGAAGGACAGTCAGATAATCGTGGCGAAGCACCGATTGAGAACGTGTCAGCCACAGTGCACTGTGCTCAAATAAATACGCCCGAAAGCGAGATAAATAACGCGTGACCTGTACCTGAGCTGGACTCGTAGCACCGCTTGGAGGAGAGCAGCGCGGGTCAGACGTCGCCCTCCGCAGGATCAACAGCTTCTTTATAGTGCAAAAAGCCAGTTTCTCCAGGACTAAAACGCTTTCGCTTTGACTCTCAGCTGCTGAACTTCAGTCCGCCGGAGAGATGAGGCTTCGGGAGCGTCGCTGGATGTCTAGGAGGAGGCCTGGAGAAACACATACAGCTGAAGTCATACAGTGAATTTTTTTATTCATTTGGGAAATATTGAAAAAGATGTTTAACAGATTCAGGAATTTTTCACAGTATTTCCAATAATATTTTTTTTTCTTCTGGAAAAAGTCGTACTTGTTTTATTTAGGCTAGAATAAAAGCCGTTTTTAATTTTTTAAACCCATTTTAAGGTCAATATTATTAGCCCCCTCAAGCAATATTTGTTTTTGATAGTCTACAGAACAAACCACTGTTACAATGACTTGCCTTATTACCATAACTTCACTAATTAACCTAGTTTAGCCTTTAAATGTCACTTTAAGCTGTATACTAGTATCTTAAAAAATATCTAGTCAAATATTAGGTACTGTCATCATGGCAAAGATAAAATTGTTAAGTTATTAGAAATGAGTTACTAAAACTGTTGTTTAGAAAAGTCTTCTTTTCATTAAACAGAAATTGGGGAAAATATACAGAGGGTCTAATAATTCAGACCTCAACTGTATATCATGAAAAAACAGGTAAACATTCAAAAAAGATATATCACCTTTACAATTTAACCTTGGTGGATGTGTTCAAAACAAAAGGAAGCTGTGAAGAATTGTTTATTTTTTGCAACAACGAAGCTGACCTTGTGGGGACATTTGTATTTGTGTGTGTGTGTGTGTGTGTGTGTGTGTGTGTGTGTGTGTGTGTGTGTGTGTGTGTGTGTGTGCGCGCACCTGCAGGGCTGTGGTGGAGCAGGTCGTGGAACGGCTGGTTTGGGGACGGGTGCAGGGAGTCTGATGTTGGACGGGTTTCTCATCAATCGACCCAGAGGATCCGCAGGAAGAGGTTTCTGAGGAGGACTGGGCTTCTCAAACGCCTGCACGGATGAAAACATTCATTCTTTCATTCATTCATTCAGAAAACACTTCGACACATAAGATCATTCATATTGTAATCTAGTTTTTCAAAACAATAATGAGACCAAATGGAAAGTCCGAAGTCAAACATTTCATATTTCTACTCCTGAGGACTTTTTAGCAACCTAAAAGCAGTCGTGTGTTTTTAGAGAAAGTGATGAGCGCTATTTATCCAGCAGAGGGCAGCAGCGGCTAAGTGATTATTTACGTCTGTCATTTACTCTACCTTTACCTTATTCAAACTTATGAGTTCTCACTTCTGTTAAACACAAAAGAAGATATTTTGAAAAATGTTGGAAACCTGTAACAATTGACTTCCATAATTGTTTTTCTTTCTATGAAAGTCAAGGGGTTTTCATCATTCTTCGAAATGTATTCTTTTTTGTTCAACTGTATTAAGAAACTCATAAAGGTTTGGAAACTGCTTGAGTAATTAGTGAGTACATTAACATTTTTGGTTGAACAACTCCTTTCTTCAAAATATCTTCTTTAGTGTTCAACAGAATAAAGACACTCAAAGATTTGCATTATTTGCGTGTCAACACTGATATCCAGAGGTTATGTGACCCACTCATCTGTCCCTGATCTAATGATAATGTACTGCTCATCATCATCTTCATCATCATCATTTCAGCTTACATTTAAAGGGATAGTTCACACAAAAATTGTAATTCTGTCATTATTTTCTCGCCCTTTACTTGTTTCAAAAAGAGTTCTCTCTTGTGTTAAACACAAAAGAAGATATTTTAAAAATGTTGGAAACCTGTAACCATTTACTTCCATGGTATTTGTTTTTTTCCTACTATAAAAGTCAGTGGGTTTTTCGTCTTTGAAATATCTTTTTTGTGTTCAACAGAATAAATAATCCCAAAGATTTGGAACCACTTGAGAGTGAGTAAATTATTATTATTTTGTTGAACTACCCTTTTAACATGAAGTATTTGCATGTCAACATTGATATCCAGAGGTCATGTGACCCACTCATCTGTCCCTGATCTAATGACAATGTACTGCTCATCTCATTTCAGCTTGACAGGCAGCTTACATTTAAAGGAATAGTTCACCCAAGAATAAAAATTCTGTCATTATTTACTCGCCCTTTACTTATTTCAAACCTACTGTATGAGTTCTCGCTTGTGTTAAACACAAAAGAAGATATTTTAAAAATGTTGGAAACCTGTAACCATTGACTTCCTTAGTTTTTCCTGCTATGAAAGTTAAGGAGTTTTCAGCTTTCTTCAAAATATCTTCTTTTTTGTGTTAAGACACTCTTAAATGTTTGGAAACTGCTTGAGAGAGAGAGAGTAAAGAGTAAGTAAATATATATATATATATATATATATATATATATATATATATATATATATATATATATATATATATATATATATATATTTTTTTTTTTTATTTTTTTTTTTATTGAACTACCCCTTTATAGACATCAATTAGCCTATAAATAATTAATTTCGTTTGTTAAGCGCAAATATTTGTTTCAAAACTATTTCTAAATTCAGTTCTAATTTCCAGCAAACGAATAAATTAACAATAATAGCAAAATGGGCTCAAAAACCTGAGTTATATCCTAAAACACATGCTATGCCCCATATTGTCTAAAACCTGACAGGTGGGCAAATCTAAGCTTGTTTTTAATAAAACAAATATAAATATGGATATAATAAATAATACTGCTAATAATGATAACATGATAATGATAACATATTAATGTCATCATGGAAAAGATAAAATAAATCAGTTATTAGAAATGAGTTATTAAAACTATGATTAGAAATGTGTTGGAAAAAAATCTCTCCGTTAAACAGAAATAAAAAAAATAAACAGGAGGGCAAATAATTCTGACTTCAACTATATATATATATATATATATATATATATATATATATATATATATATATATATATATATATATATATATATATATATATATATATATATATATATATATATATATATTTTTTTTTTTTTACATATACTCAATTTTGTATATAAAGCACATTACATTGAAAGTAAAAACTATATATTTAATCTTTCTTCTGAATCACAGGTCAGATTTACCCTAGGATTTTCTTTTCTTTTACCAATTTAGTATTTCCTAATATTTGGAAGTAACTCTCTTTTTAGTATTTGCAATTTTTTGTGTGTGTGTTTTTTATATAGCTAATGAATTTCACCTCAATCACTAGAGCACACACGTCAGATTCATCCTAATTAGTTTTTTCTTTGACCAATTCATGAATGTGTGAATCCAATTAAACACACGTCAATACTCACAGTGGAAAGCCCTGAAATGAACATCCAAAATTGGATTAGAAGTTAAATATTGCTCATTTCCAAATGTCACAAAAGTCGATGACTAAACTACAGCCGGCAGCAATGCATTCTGTCAGTGAGTTTGTCAATCCGACTATTTTAAGCCACGTCAAACCCGTTCTGATGGGCTCAGTCAGCCTTTATAGTTTGGCCAGATGCTTCACGCTGATTTCTCTTTGGATTGCATGACTCTGAACACACTTGAGCTTTAATACGACACAGAGGCCTAATGAAAGAGGCCCGTTCACACCGCTGGAGCTCCAACATTAAACTGTAAAGCTATCAGGAAATATCACAGTGTGCACTAAAAATGAGTTCGAGCTCACCACTGAAACACCGCAGGGGGATTGGAGGACGCTAAAATAGAAAGGGATTCATAAAAGTGCAATATACATGCTGACATGTAGAGAAGTGTGTTCGTGGTTATTTTTAATAATGCTATTAGTTCAAAGTTATTGATCTGATCAAACCCCCAGCGTTAAGAATCAAACCGGCTTTGCTATTGTTTTGCTCAGACTAATGATTTTCACATACTGTATAAGCTGATAAAAGTTATTATAGGACACAAGAAAACATTAGCAGTCACCTATCAGCTTCCCAGAATGCTCTAGTGAGTAAATACTGTGTATTTATATAGCTCGTTTATTGTGGATGGTCATACACCCCCTAAGTGCTTCACAATCATGAGGGGGGTCTCTCCACCAGAAATGGATAAAGTACTAGAGACCCTGACTTAAGTAAAAGTACAAGTGCTCTATTAAAAAAGTGACTTGAGTAGAAGTTGAAGTGCTCTTTAAGTACTAAAGTACTCAACATTTTTTGTACTTAAGTAATACAAGTCATTTATTTCAAAATTTACTACTCAAATACTGAAAGTAAAAGTACAAGTACTGTGTAAAGAAAGCAGTCAAAAGACTTCATATTGTTTTGATTATTTTAAATATCTTTTTTTGGGGGGCACGTGATTAAGCAGAACGAAAAGAAACACGGCTTACGATACTGTTTTCCTCTCGCGCTTGAACCACAGATCTGACAGATTACAGCTTTAACACACACCTTTCAAAGTTGTGTGTCCCAAAAATAGCCGTAGTCCACTGAAAACGCAATTCAAACCCATGTTCGGATCACAAATACGATTAGTTATCATGCCAACGATTAGGATCAATTCGATATCGGTGCATTGACGATGCTTTCCATACATAATTAGATTTTTTCTTCACAACATTCAAAACAAGAATTGTTTTTTAATTAAAATCTACAAATATATTTATATTTCTATATTATTTGTAATACAATTTTGTTCTTCAATACAGCAGTGAGATATATGAACTGTACCCTTAATTTAACCTGCTCAAAGAAAACACTCTTTCTGAATGTATCAACACATGCACAGAAGACATCATGAGCATTTACAGCAAATAAACTCATGTAAATATGATCCCGCTCGCTTTTTGAGCGCTGACAGGCGAGGTCTTACACCCTTATGATTGGTCATCGTCTTCACCTGCTCAACAGAAAGGGCTGCGATCGGCTATAGAAATGAAAGCGATGGTGATCGATGGTGGGAAGAACAGCTGCGGTTACAGTCTGTATGAACATAATACGCGGTTATCACAGATAATCCGTAATAGACACAGTAAACTCACACCTCAGGCACGCTCGTGTCTGGATCCACAAGTATCACTTTAACAGCCAAGAGGAGAGGAAAAGTTACCTCACTAACACCCCAGCGGGTCAAATGTCTAAAGTGTGTGAGAGACGTAAAGATAGAGTTTTACAGCATTTCTTAGTAGTCAAATAGCGGCTCGTGTGGTGTGCCGCCTTCATTGTAGTAAGAGCGTTATTTACTCGCCCTCGCCTTTTTCGTCATAGTATTGCAACATCGCGCATATGAGATAAATGACGTCAGTATGTAATAACCGGTTATGATCTATAACTGAACCGATATCAATAATTTTGACACCCCTAGTAGCGAGTAACGATGCAGCACATAACAAATCTATCAGAGTAAAAGTGTTAAACTCAACGAAAATATGTGCTGAAGTAAAATTGGAAGTAGGAGAAAAAACAATACTCCAGTAGATTAAGCAGAACGAAAAGAAACACGGCTTACGATACTGTTTTCCTCTCATGCTTGAACCACAGATCTGACAGATTACAGCTTTAACACACACCTTTCAAAGTTGTGTGTCACAAAAACACGCCGTAGTCCACTGAAAACGCAATTCAAACCCATGTTCGGATCACAAATTACCGGTTGTAAACGCTGTAAACGGAAGTTCTAAACATTCTACCTGAAGACGCTGGTTACTATGGCGCCCTCCATGCAGTAGCCATGAAAAAGGTGTATAATTGTAATGAGTAGGGGTGTGAATCTACACTGGTCTTATGGTTTGGTTACGATTAGTTATCATGCCAACGATTAGCATCAATTCGATATCGGTGCATTGACGATGCTTTCCATACATAATTAGATTTTTTCTTCACAACACAAGAATTGTTTTTTAATTAAAATCTACAAATATATTTATATTTCTATATTATTTGTAATACAATTTTGTTCTTCAATACAGCAGTGAGATATATGAACTGTACCCTTAATTTAACCTGCTCAAAGAAAACACTCTTTCTGAATGTATCAACACATGCACAGAAGACATCATGAGCATTTACAGCAAATAAACTCATGTAAATATGATCCCGCTCGCTTTTTGAGCGCTGACAGGCGAGGTCTTACACCCTTATGATTGGTCATCGTCTTCACCTGCTCAACAGAAAGGGCTGCGATCGGCTATAGAAATGAAAGCGATGGTGATCGATGGTGGGAAGAACAGCTGCGGTTACAGTCTGTATGAACATAATACGCGGTTATCACAGATAATCCGTAATAGACACAGTAAACTCACACCTCAGGCACGCTCGTGTCTGGATCCACAAGTATCACTTTAACAGCCAAGAGGAGAGGAAAAGTTACCTCACTAACACCCCAGCGGGTCAAATGTCTAAAGTGTGTGAGAGACGTAAAGATAGAGTTTTACAGCATTTCTTAGTAGTCAAATAGCGGCTCGTGTGGTGTGCCGCCTTCATTGTAGTAAGAGCGTTATTTACTCGCCCTCGCCTTTTTCGTCATAGTATTGCAACATCGCGCATATGAGATAAATGACGTCAGTATGTAATAACCGGTTATGATCTATAACTGAACCGATATCAATAATTTTGACACCCCTAGTAGCGAGTAACGATGCAGCACATAACAAATCTATCAGAGTAAAAGTGTTAAACTCAACGAAAATATGTGCTGAAGTAAAATTGGAAGTAGGAGAAAAAACAATACTCCAGTAGATTAAGCAGAACGAAAAGAAACACGGCTTACGATACTGTTTTCCTCTCATGCTTGAACCACAGATCTGACAGATTACAGCTTTAACACACACCTTTCAAAGTTGTGTGTCACAAAAACACGCCGTAGTCCACTGAAAACGCAATTCAAACCCATGTTCGGATCACAAATTACCGGTTGTAAACGCTGTAAACGGAAGTTCTAAACATTCTACCTGAAGACGCTGGTTACTATGGCGCCCTCCATGCAGCAGCCATGAAAAAGGTGTATAATTGTAATGAGTAGGGGTGTGAATCTACACTGGTCTTATGGTTTGGTTACGATTAGTTATCATGCCAACGATTAGCATCAATTCGATATCGGTGCATTGACGATGCTTTCCATACATAATTAGATTTTTTCTTCACAACACAAGAATTTTTTTTTAATTAAAATCTACAAATATATTTATATTTCTATATTATTTGTAATACAATTTTGTTCTTCAATACAGCAGTGAGATATATGAACTGTACCCTTAATTTAACCTGCTCAAAGAAAACACTCTTTCTGAATGTATCAACACATGCACAGAAGACATCATGAGCATTTACAGCAAATAAACTCATGTAAATATGATCCCGCTCGCTTTCTGAGCGCTGACAGGCGAGGTCTTACACCCTTATGATTGGTCATCGTCTTCACCTGCTCAACAGAAAGGGCTGCGATCGGCTTTAGAAATGAAAGCGATGGTTATCGATGGCGGGAAGAACAGCTGCGGTTACAGTCTGTATGCACATAATACGCGGTTATCACAGATAATCCGTAATAGACACAGCGGAGAAAACTTGCACCTCAGGCACGCTCATTCAGGATCCACAAGTATCACTTTAACAGCCATGAGGAGAGAAAAAGTTACCTCACTAACACGTCAGCGGGTCAAATGTCCAAAGTTTGTGAGAGAGGTAAAGATGGAGTTTTACAGCATTTCTCTGTAGTTGTGAAATAGCGGCTCGTGTGCTGTGCCGCCTTCATTGTAGTAAGAGCGTTATCTACTCGCCCTCGCCTCCTTCGCCATAGTATTGCGACATCTCACATATAAGATAAATGACGTCAGTATGTCATAACCGGTTATGAACTATTTCTGAACCGATATCAATAATTTTGACACCCCTAGTAGCGAGTAACGATGCAGCGCATAACAAATCTATCAGAGTAAAAGTGTTAAACTCACCGAAAATATGTGCTGAAGTAAAATTGGAAGTAGGAGAAAAAACAATACTCCAGTAGATTAAGCAGAACGAAAAGAAACACGGCTTACGATACTGTTTTCCTCTCATGCTTGAACCACAGATCTGACAGATTACAGCTTTAACACACACCTTTCAAAGTTGTGTGTCACAAAAACACGCCGTAGTCCACTGAAAACGCAATTGAAACACATTTTCGGATCACAAATTACCGGTTGTAAATGCAGTAAACGAAAGTTCTAAACATTCTACCTGAAGACGCTGGTTACTATGGCGCCCTCCATGCAGCAGCCATGAAAAAAGTCTCTATAATTGTAATGAGTAGGGGTGTGAATCTACACTGGTCTTATGGTTTGGTTCGGTTATGATTAGTTATCATGCCAACGATTTTTTCGATTTTTTCTTCACAACACAAGAATTTTTTAATTAAAATCTACAAATATATTTATATTTCTATATTATTTGTAATACAATTTTGTTCTTCAATACAGCAGTGAGATATATGAACTGTACCCTTAATTTAACCTGCTCAAAGAAAACACTCTTTCTGAATGTATCAACACATGCACAGAAGACATCATGAGCATTTACAGCAAATAAACTCATGTAAATATGATCCGGCTCGCTTTTTGAGCGCTGACAGGCGAGGTCTTACACCCTTATGATTGGTCATCGTCTTCACCTGCTCAACAGAAAGGGCTGCGATCGGCTTTAGAAATGAAAGCGATGGTTATCGATGGCGGGAAGAACAGCTGCGGTTACAGTCTGTATGCACATAAAACGCGGTTATCACAGATAATCCGTAATAGACACAGCGGAGAAAACTTGCACCTCAGGCACGCTCATTCAGGATCCACAAGTATCACTTTAACAGCCAAGAGGAGAGGAAAAGTTACCTCACTAACACGTCAGCGGGTCAAATGTCCAAAGTTTGTGAGAGAGGTAAAGATAGAGTTTTACAGTATTTCTCTGTAGTTGTGAAATAGCGGCTCGTGTGCTGTGACCACTGGTTCATTGTAGTAAGAGCGTTATTTACTCGCCCTCACCTTTTTCGTCATAGTATTGCGACATCTCACATATGAGATAAATGACGTCAGTATGTCATAACCGGTTATGATCTATTACTGAACCGATATCAATAATTTTGACACCCCTAGTAGCGAGTAACGATGCAGCACATAACAAATCTATCAGAGTAAAAGTATTAAACTCATCGAAAATGTGCTGAAGTAAAAGTGGAAAAAACAATACTCCAGTAGAGTACAGATACTGCCTTTTAGTACTTAAGTACAGTAGTGAAGTAGATCCGTTTTGTTACTACACATCTCCACACTACCACCAGTGTGCAGCATCGACTTGGATGATGTGATGGCAGCCACAGGACAGTGGTGCCAGTGCGCTCACCACACACCGGCTATAGGTGGAGTGGAGAGACAGAGATAGAGCCAATTCAGTGGATGGTAGGGGTGTAACGATACACTCAACTCACGATACAATGTGTATCACGATATAATGTTCACGATTCGATATTGTTAGGACTGCGTTGTTTTGTTTGTGTTTGATTTTGATTCTAGATTGGGGGCGTGCCTTCAGCGCACCTGATGCTGGTCAGCGCCCTTATTTAAACCCCGGCAGAGAGTTTGTCGGGGCCGCTGTCCATTCACTTGGCAGTTGGCCAGAGCCGCGCTCCTATTTTGCCTTTATGCTTTGTTTCGCATCCATACACTATCACTGAAAACATTTACAGCATCCATACATTTGCATTTCACACTGATTGAACATACTGATACTGATATTTTGATTATATAATTTAAATTGAGTTAAAAAAATCTTCTTTTTGATTATACTTCTCCTTGTCGTCTCCCTTATTATGTTACATCCCTGAGCCAGGTGTAACAATATGTATCACGATATTTGGATTCAAAATTGAAAATGAACCTGAAATGGAAATAAATGCAGCTGGCATGTTTTCTCACCATGGCGATCCTGCAGACGTTGTGGCAGGCCGGACCTCGGGTTGATGGAGCTGCTGGAGCGGGATTGTGCGTGTATGTGTGTGGAGCGGCTCTGGCTGGAGACGGGTGTGTGTGTGTTGGTGTCAGCGGGTGAGAGAGGTGGAGCGCAGGGCACTGAGGCAGACGCCGCAGGCTGTGGGACGGCAGAACAGAGTCCACCGGCTGCAGAGGAGAACGAGTCTGCAGAAACACAGACACACACACACACACACACACACACACACACACAAACATGCAAAAACATGAAAGTTCAATCATCATTTGCTCATTTTAAATGCATTTGACTTTTCTTGCATCAAACATTGAAAAAACATGGAAGTAAATAAAAATTTTATAAAATGTTAAGACAAAAGAAACTCACCGGCCACTTTATTAGGTACACCTGTCCAACTGCTTGTTAACGCGAATTTATAATCAGCCAATCACATGGCAGCAACTCAATGCATTTAGGCATGCAGACATGGTCAAGACCTAAGTGTTGTTGCTTACTATGTCCATCCCTTTATGACCAAAGTGTACCTATCTTTTGATGGCTACTTCCAGCAGGATAACGCACCATGTCATAAAGCGTGAATCATCTCAGACTGGTTTCTTGAACATGACAATGAGTTCACTGTACTCAAATGGCCTCCACAGTCACCAGAACTCAATCCAATAGAGCACATTTGGGATGTGGTGTAACCAGAGATTCGCATCTTGAATGTGCAGCCGACAAATCTGCAGCAACTGCGTGATGCTGTCATGTCAATACCCGGTACTAGTAAAGTGTACCTAATAAAGTGGCCGGTGAGTGTATATATTATTTATACTATTATTAGCTTTAATTATTATTTAAAAAGATTAACTATGGGCAAGGCAGTGGCGCAGTAGGTAGTGCTGTCGCCTCACAGCAAAAAGGTCGCTGGTTCGAACCTCGGCTCAGTTGGCGTTTCTGTGTGGAGTTTGCATGTTCTCCCTGCTTTCGCGTGGGTTTCCTCCGGTTGCTCCGGTTTTCCCCACAGTCCAAAGACATGCGGTACAGGTGAATTGGGTAGGCTAAATTGTCCGTAGTGTATGAGTGTGTGTGTGGATGTTTCCCAGAGATGGTTTGCGGCTGGAAGGGCATCCGCTGCGTAAAAACTTGCTGGATAAGTTGGCGGTTCATTCCGCTGTGGCGACCCCAGATTAATAAAGGGACTAAGCCGACAAGAAAATTGATGAATGAAGATTAACTATTAAAAAAATATTAATTAAAAAAAGATTCATATGTTATAATTATTATAAAATGTTTCATTTGTATTTTTATTGACCCTCAATTTGTTTTTTTTTAGACTTTTTTTACATTACACAATTTTAGTAATTTAATTATTCATATTTTTTATTGTATGATATTCAACAATAGTTTGAACTTTTAGTCAACTTTATTAACTGTAGGCTGTTAACATTAAAACATTCATTCATTATTTTTTCATTAGCTTAGTCCCTTTATTTATTAGGGGTTGCCATTACAGAATGAACCTAAAACTATTCCAGCGTATGTTTTACGCAGCGGATGCCCTTCCAGTCACAACCCAGTACTAGGAAAAACCCATACCCTCTTGCATTCAAACACATACACCAATTTTGTTTACCCAATACACATATACCGCATGTGTTTGGACTGTGGAGGAAACCAGAGCACCCAGAGGAAACCCATGCCAACATGGGGAGAACATGCAAACTCCACACAGAAATGCCAACTGACCCATCTGGGACTTGTACCAGCTTCTTACACTTTAAAGTCTTGTTAAACTTCTTAAACTCTCTTCACAAAGCTGAGCTGTGATTCTCTGCACATCCTCTAATCACAGACCTAAACTGCTTTACTCAACAACAACATCCCTGAGATCACAAATGCATCCCAATCCATCCGTCTGACAGGCGCCTGTGCTGATTTAGTGAATTGCTGCTGTGTGGTTTGACAGCTAAAGAGCAGCTTTCAAACACTGAATGCTCACTTCGCCTCCGCTGCAGTTTTATTAAACAAATCTCTTTAGTAGAGGCTGTATTAAAATAAGTAAAGCAACGTATCCATGCAGGCGACATGGTGGTAGCACTGTCACCTCACAGCAAGAAGGTCGCTGGTTCGAGTCCTGGCTGGCTCAGTTGGCATTTCTGTGTGGAGTTTGCATGTTCTCCTCGTGTTGGCGTGGGTTTCCTCCCCATAGTCCAAACACATGTGCTATAGGTGAATCGGGTAAGCTAAATTGGTCGTAGAGAATGTGTGTGCACGTGAGAGTGTATAGGTGTTTCCCTTTACTGGGTTGCAGCTAGAAAGGCATCTACTGTGTAAAACAAATGTTGGATAAGTTGGCGGTTCATTCCGCTGTGGCGAATGCTGATGAATAAAGGGACTACGCTGGAAAATAAATAAATAAATGACCATATCCATGCATGTTTGGTCATAATATATATGTGCACTATTAAAAAAGTCTTATTATATTTGTGCATTATGGGATACTGATCTCTGCTTTTTCGACTTTTAATGTTGAAAATTCAACTCCACAGTTTAACAAAGTGCTGTTTATTGATGTTTTAGTAGTTTGAAATACTATAATGTAATAATTTAATGTATGAGAAGGATTATATATAGAGAAATAAGTCTGTAAAATCGCAGAAAATGTGCTGGAAGTTTATTACAAGGTTGTAGCTTAATATACAACAAAAACCCAGACAATATAATACTTTAAACTATTGAAAATCTTCATAAAAGTCATTTTCCCCCAACTTTTTAAGGCTAAAAGTTGTTGGAAGAAAGACCAAAGCTGCGTCTCAAATGGCACACTATACACTATGCACTATGTACTTATGCACTTACACACTCAACAGGATAGTATATGTATGTAGCGGCGTCCCAAATGGCACACTAATGTTTTTTTACTTAAGCGGAAATTCAAACCGTTTCCCTGATGATGTTTGACGGTTGCCAAATCAGTGAAGTAAATGACCGAATTATCAAATAATACCTGCCGTGAGTATTGCCGCATTCACCATCGGGAGGCGCTATAATCACTCTCGTAGGAGAATTTTGCTTTCACCATCCAAAACAAATAAAATTATTCAACATGTGCGCCCGATAGCTCCGCCCCTTCCGCTACGTAAGCAAACCTGCGGTCGTTGAGTGCGTGAAGTGTACATCATTACACACTTCATTTTAGCGGCTGAATGAGTGCATCATCCGGGTAATTAAAGTGCACTTATTTATAGAGTTTTCAGTGTGAACACACTACTTACACTATTTATACTACAAAATGACGTAGAATAGTGCATAAGTATGCGATTTGGGACGCAGCGCAAGATCCCATAATGCAATTCAAAAGCAGGAATAAACATTAAAAAATGAATCATAAAATATGGAAAGCTGCTAATTTACCATAGACTGTAAAATATATGGACATAGTATCCGTGACGTCACCTATAGGTTTCTGAAAAGTGCAAATGAAGCTACAAGTAGGCGTGGCCAATTGTCATTATTTTGTTCGCGCGTCATCACACCCATGGCGGGATACCGAACAAGCGCAGAAAGGCGGAGAGTGAGCAAAGCTACAGACACCTGCTGGCATTTTGCTTGGACCCGGCTTAGACGGACTTTACTTCGGGAGAACGCTTAATACTTCATTACCTGCGTCTCGTTTGTGTTCTGACCACATGTGCTTGGTTGTATACTATATCAATAAAGTGTTTAGACTTTTAAAAACACTGCTGTAATACACAGAGCCACTAAACATTGTTCTTATGACGTTTTTTAACAGGAGAAAAAAAGCAAAATACATCCAAACACTTTAAATATTGTCTATGTTAGAAAATGTAAGACTATTGATGAAATCCAGCATGACACTGTATGACAACGCTTCAGATGACTGTTCTAGAGCCTACAGCTGATCAATCTGACAGATTCTGAAGTGCATTACAGCTCTAATATAAATATAAATGGTAAATGATCTTAAATAAAACAAATACATTTATAGAGATGGTAAATAAGTATATAATTACACTCACCTGGAAAACCACGTAAATGGTTTGTGAGCACAAATAAGTGCACACAGCATGCCATATCATCTGATAATTGTAGGAAATAATTCCAAAAGGCAATTGACTGTGTAAAGCAGGGGTCACCAATCTCGGTCCTGGAGGGCCGGTGTCCCTGCAGGTTTTAGCTCAAACTCGACTCAACACACCTGCCTGCATGTTTCAAGTATACCTAGTAAGTGCTTGATTAGCTTGACCAGGTGTGTTTGATTAGGGTTGGAGCTAAAATCTGCAGGACACCGGCCCTCCAGGAACAAGTTTGGTGACCCCTGGTGTAAATAAACATTAACCAAAACAAAAATATGATGTTTATGCCGAGCTCAGCGGCTAATCAGCCGGAATCAGCTGAGGTGACGAGACAGCGAGCAGCGAGACCTAGCTGTCACTCAACTGACCATGCCCCTTAATTATGCAGACTTAATAGGGATGTAACGGTATCAGAATTTCACGGTATGGTAATAGCTCGGTATGAATGGCACGATACGGTATTTATTGAATAATTTACAGGAAAAACAAAACTAATGAAAATACCCCAAAAAAGTGTCAATGACATACAAATTAGCCATCTATCTGTAAGCTTTGAAACAGGAACTTCAATTTTTTAATTTTAATAACAACAAATTATTTAACCATGTAAAAAAATAAAGTTTCAATTTAGTATTGTTGAAAACTCATCACATTCAACATTTAAACACTCACTCACTTAGATAGAGATGGGTTTAAAGGAAAATTATCATATAAATATAATCTGGTAAAAGCTGGTATCTCTGGGCATTTACAATGTCCCCTGCAACAGAAAAAACCCTCTCATTTGGGACTGAGGTTTCTGGGACAGAAAGATAAGATTTAGCCAAGGTTGACAGCAGTGTGCATTGTCTTTCCCCCACTTGAGAGGACAAGCCATGATTGAGATAGAGGTCTCTTTGCGGTACAAGTCAATGTCTGCATCAATCTAACAAGCGTGTTGTGTTCTGCAGTCCCCATGACTGTTTTTAGTCGTATTCCCCAACTTATATTTCACCACAGTCAGTGCCTGCATACTGTTCTTTTTCTTTGTCTGTCACCTTTTCTCCTTTTTCATATCTTTTTAGAGAGAAACCGAAATGCTTCCACACATCAGATTTAAAACCTGCTTTAGGTTCGATCATTTCCAGCTCTTTTTCATCCCTACTACTAGCAGCACACTCCATTTCCGCATTACTGGATCTGTAGCGACAACAGACTGCAAAGGATGATGGCCACGCCTGGGCTGATGGGAATTGTAGTTTCCCCTACCTCCCGTTCGCTTCATTCGCCTGAGCAAATTTTCTCAGAAGACCTATAGTTTTATCGAGTCATGCGACTACGTTAATATTAAAAAAAATTGCTATTGCGGTATGACGGTATTTACAATACCGTTACATCCCTAAGACTTTATAAAAACGAAACGGATGAGTTATAAAAAAATTCACCCCTCACAGTTGTCATGAAGGGTAATCATGGCAATATGCACCAAAGCAATCTTTTGTTCCAGGCTGTAAACATCAGCTGTAAAAATGGCCGATTTCCACTGCAGTCAGAAATGACCTGGACTTCCTGGAGCCAGCCCCCCAAGGCAAGTCGATGAATTGCAGTTTTAGTTACTTCCGTATTGGCTTCCCGAGGGAGAGCAGGAGGTCGCCGCTTGTAATTTACAGACACATTTTTAATGTGTGAGGGCATGCGTGATATATCAATATGCAAATGAGCGACACACACCTGGTATATGCTGGCAGTCTGTGGTGAAGCTGCAGTGTGTCCTTGAGGAGACGTTCTGTATGTGGAGTGTGTTTGATTGGAGGAAAGAGTGTGAGCTGGACTGTTGAGTCTGTGTGGTCCAACTGATCTGCAGGAAAGCAGTAACATGATGTAAGACAATGGCATGCATGGTTTGGAAAGGATCATAATCTTCTGAAAATAAATCCACATTTACATTCATTCATTCATTTTCTTGTCGGCTTAGTCCCTTTATTAATCGGGGGTCGCCACAGCGGAATGAACTGCCAACTTATCCAGCAAGATTTTACGCAGCGGATGCCCTTCCAGCTGCAACCCATATCTGGGAAACATCCACACACATTCACACACACACTCATACACTATGGACAATTTAGCCTACCCAATTCACCTGTACCGCATGTCTTTGGACTGGTAGGGAAACCGGAGCACACGGAGGAAACCCACACAAAGGCAGGGAGAACATGCAAACTCCACACAGAAACGCCAACTGACCCGAGGTTCGAACCAGTGACCCAGCGACCTTCTTGCTGTGAGGCGACAGCACTACCTACTGTACTGCCCCACTGCCTCGCCCTCCACATTTACATATGAATGCATATTCAGAATTTAGCAACAGGCCACACCCAGAGTCCAATAGTGTCCGCCCACTTTTTTTAAGCCACACTGGGAGTATTTTATGAGTTTTGAGTTGATCGCCAATATTACAAAATTATCTTTTAAGGTCATTTTTTAATAAACCCCTAGATACTATTATAAAAAAGGCACGCACAGCCATACATCTTTTCCACAGGAATAATAATAACTATAATAATAATAAGGCGGTTCATTCTGCTGTGGCGACCCCTGATAAATAAGTGACAAATAATGAATAATATTAATAATAACAATCTTAAAACATCTGCATTACAGCATTGTAGGCTGCGATCCAAACAAAGTAGCTATTAGGAGAATAATTACACCTTAATTTGCATTGCTTTATAGAAGTGGGTGGAGCTAAAGTGCTCTTTTGGTACTAAACTGGCTGCAGATTTCTGATTGGTGGATGTTTCTGCACAGCATCATGGGTAATGTAGTCTACACCCCACCCACCCACCCTTTATTAAGTTAGATTAATTTAAATACAGTAGATGGGTTAACCAAAAGCATACACACAACCTCAGAGGTCACAGCAGTGTGTATGTGTGTGTGTGTAAGAGAGAGAGAGTGTGTTTTTAACCCTTAATTAGGCAAAGAACCATATATGGTCATTTAATTGACTTTGATTACAATATTTTTAGCATTTTTTTGTCATAAAAGTTCAAAGACATTATAATAATCACCAGCAGGACTCCAGGGCTTTTTTTAGCACCCTATGAAGAGAAAAGGGTTAACGATTTATTGTTAATCAATTTTCCTATGGAGAATATTAAGTTTTTAGCTACAAAATCTGACGGTTGTGCTCTATTGTGATGTGATTAGCAGACAATACAGCTCATTTGTAAAGTAAAGTAAAGTAAAGTAAAGTAAAGTAAAGTAAAGTAAAGTAAAGTAAAGTAAAGTAAAGTAAAGTAAAATAAAATAAAGTAAAGTAAAATAAAGTAAAATAAAGTAAAGTAAAGTAAAAAAAGTAAAGTAAAGTAAATAAAGTAAAGTACAGTAAAGTAAAATAAACTAAAGTAAAGTTAAATAAAGTAAAGTAAAGTAAAATAAAGTAAAGTAAAGTAAAATAAAGTAAAGTAAAGTAAAGTAAAGTAAAATAAAGTAAAGTACAGTAAAGTAAAGTAAAGTAAAGTAAAATAAAGTAAAGTACAGTAAAGTAAAGTAAAGTAAAGTAAAGTAAAGTAAAGTACAGTAAAGTAAAGTAAAGTAAAGTAAAATAAAGTAAAGTACAGTAAAGTAAAGTAAAGTAAAGTAAAATAAAGTAAAGTACAGTACAGTAAAGTAAAGTAAAGTAAAGTAAAGTAAAGTAAAAGTAAAATAAAGTAAAGTAAAGTAAAGAAAAGTAAAGTAAAGTAAAATAAAGTAAAGTAAAGTAAAGTAAAATAAAGTAAAGTTCAGTACAGTAAAGTAAAGTAAAGTAAAAGAAAGTAAAGTAAAATAAAGTAAAATAAAGTAAAATAGTAAAGTAAAGTAAAGTAAAGTAAAGTAAAGTAAAGTAAAGTAAAGTAAAGTAAAGTAAAGTAAAGTAAAGTAAAATAAAGTAAATTAAAGTAAAGTAAAATAAAGTAAAGTAAAGTAAAGTAAAGTAAAATAAAGTAAAGTAAAATAAAGTAAAGTAAAATAAAGTAAAGTAAAGTAAAGTAAAGTAAAATAAAGTAAAGTAAAGTAAAATAAAGTAAAATAAAGTAAAGTAAAGTAAAGTACAGTAAAGTAAAGTAAAATAAAGTAAAATAAAGTAAAGTAAAATAAAGTAAAGTAAAGTAAAATAAAGTAAAGTAAAGTAAAGTAAAATAAAGTAAAATAAAATAAAATAAAATAAAATAAAGTAAAGTAAAGTAAAGTAAAGTAAAGTAAAAGTAAAGTAAAGTAAAATAAAGTAAAGTAAAGTAAAGTAAAGTAAAGTAAAATAAAGTAAAATAAAGTAAAGTAAAATAAAATAAAGTAAAGTAAATTAAAATAAAGTAAAGTAAAGTAAAGTAAAGTAAAGTAAAGTAAAATAAAATAAAATAAAGTAAAGTAAAATAAAGTATAATAAAGTAAAGTAAAGTAAAGGAAAGTAAAGTAAAATAAAGTAAAATAAAATAAAATAAAATAAAAAAGTAAAATAAAATAAAGTAAGGTAAAATAAAGTAAAGTAAAGTGAAATAAAGTGAAATAAAGTAAACTAAAGTAAAGTAAAGAAAATAACATCCAACGTCTCTTCAAACTGAAGTGTGTTGCTTTGATACCTCAGTTTCTCGATGGTGTTCTTCTTATTGCTGAAGAACAGACTGAGCAGAGTTTTCCTCTTAATGCACGCGATTATTCCAACACACACCAGACACAGAAACGCCACCAGGATCCCCACCGTCACACTGCTGCTGTCTGCATTATATAAACACACACAGAGGAATGTTTTTGTGAATTGTAGGGACATTCCATAGGTTTGCATTGCTTTTTCTACACAAACTGTATTTTCTATTGCCTACCCCAATTCTAAGCCTTACAGAATAGTGTGTAGAATTACTTTCTGAAGAAAAAAAAACACATTCTGTATGATTCATAAGGCTTGTGCACAACGAAGAGATCAGCAACATCCTCATAATTTACCATGACGAAATACTAATTTTAATTTTCATTTATTTATTGTGTTATTAATTTGCTGAATTTTAATGGGAAGAGGTATTGCTGCTATTTTTTAGTACTATTAATATTGTGTGTATTCAGTGTTGTGTGAGTGTGTGGTGAATGGTGTACATAAGGGGTGCCCAATCTCAGTCCTGGAGGGCCGGTGTCCTGCAAAGTTTAGTTCCAACCCCAATTAGACACACTTGAACCATCTAATCACTTTCAATCTCTTTATAGGTATACTAGAAACCTCCAGCCAGCTCTGTTGTAGGAAGCTGGAGCTAAACTATGCAGGACACTGAGCCTGCAGGCACCCCTTGCGTATATCTATTTAAAATAAGTAAATAAATAAATAAATAAACAAACAAACAAATAAACGAACGAATGAATGAATGAATGAATGAATAAATAGATAAATAAATTAATAAATAAATAAATTAATACATTAATAAATAAATTAATAAATTAATAAATAAATAAATTAATTAATAAAAACAATATAATTTACAGTGACAGTAACATTTTTGTCCTGATATATAACAAAAACACTCACACACAGAGACTTGTTCTTATATATCAGTGGGGACTTCTCATAGACAAAATGATCTTTTTACTATACAAACCATATATTCTCTTCTCCTACTTTTACTCTATCCCTAAACTCAACACTCACAGTAAACAATCTGCACTTTCACATTTAAAAAATACTTAATTCTGTCTGATTTATAAAAATGTTTACCTATGAAGCCCTCAACCTTGATCCCTACAGTGACACAAGCCCCAATGAGTCGAGAGGGTGCTCGCTGCAGAGCCATTTGAGGAGAGCTGAGCTCCAGCGAGGGGGAGCATGAGCTGTCGCTCCTCCTCCTGTAAGCTGTTTTAATGCGTCCACCAACCCCACCCCTAACCCTACCCCCAGTGACATCACTCGTAGAAGAAGTGCAAAAAAGGTGGAGCTAAAGCTTAAGCTCCCCCTCTCTGGAGCTCAGCTCGCCCAAATGGCTCTGCAGCGAGCACCACTTGAATGAGTCTGTGTGCATTCAGGGTTAAGTCCCCACTGTGACATAAAAACAAGTACACACACATATACTGTTAAAGTGTATTAGAGGAGTCACAGATGTGTGTTTTATACCTGTTGGTCTCATCGGGCCGCTGTCCAGACTGCCTCCAAACCCGGTTTTATCACAGAACGGTGGAGCCCACTGAGCCTCACAGTGACAGTTCTTATTATTATTACACACCTGCATATGAGACAGAAACACAGACGTCACATTAGACCAAGAACATTTAGCATTTGTTTATGTGTTAAAAGAAGAAAAAAGGCGCAGTGTTTAGGATAAATAAGTACACCTATTGGAAATTAACATTTTCATTCCTTTATCAGTGAATGTAGACCAGTGGTTCTCAAACTATTTTCCCTAAGTACCACCTCAGAAAAAAAAAAACAATTCTCTCCAAGTACCAGCATAATCACCAGTATTGAAATAAATAGCATAGTTGGCCAAATTAAGCCGCTACAGCACTGCACAGTTCGAGTCATATTCATTTAACAAATTTATTTTCCAAACAAAATATGAAGCTGATCAGTCGATTCTTGTCAAGTGACTCGCGGTGCGGCATTCAGAAAAGTTAAGATATTTTCAGCTGGGGACGCCTGGAATACACTGCAAAAAATGCTTTTCTTGCTTAGATTTTTTTGTCTTATTTCTAGTCTAAATATCTAAAACTTCTTATATTAAGAAAGATTTTCTAGACAAGCAAAACAAATTGTCTTGATTTAAGAAATAATATGCCAATATTAAGTGAGTTTTTCCGTAAAACAAGCAAAATAATCTGCCATTGGGGTAAGCAAATTAATCTTGTTTTTTCTTTTGACGTAAGATTATTTTGCTTACCCCATTGGCAGATTATTTTGCTTGTTTTACGGAAAAACTCACTTAATATTGGCATATTATTTCTCAAAACAAGACAGTATGTTTTGCTTGTCTAGAAAATTCTTCTTGATTTAGAAATTGTTAGATATTTGGACTAGAAACAAGACAAAAAATCTAATTAAGAAAAGCATTTTTTTGCAGTGTACACAAGCGCATCGTGCTGCAGTACTCATTTTGCTAGCCTGTGGGTTAAATTTTGGCACTCAAGTGACCGAGATGTAACAAGAGAATACGGTCATTTTTCAAAATAAAAGATTTTTCAAAATAAATTGTTAAATTGTTCAGATTATAAATAAAAATTTAATTAAGATTTTTTTTGCGGCCCGGTACCAGTTGATCTATTGACTTTTGCCGGTCTATGGTCCGAGGATTGGGGACCCCTGCTCTAGCATCTAGTATCTCCTCTGCAAGCACCACGCACCTCTTTTACTAGTTCTGCGCTGATTTACTTGATTTTTAGCAGCTGATGACGCGATGCATTAAAAGTAAACATTCTAAGCACAGCTCTTTGATCGTAGGCTTTAGAGAACAGCCAATGCTTATCACCTTGGCGTTCACTTACACATCAACTGATTAAAATTATATTAATTTTTTCTTTCATTACTCAGTGATTCCTCCAAGAACCACTAGAAGTAAGCCCGCGTACCGGTACACGTACCACAGTTTGAGAACCACTGATGTAGACAATATATTTTGGCGAATTTAATTAAATCTCTTTTATTAAATACTCATAATCATTAAAATAAGAGTTTGGTCACCTAACAACTTTTGAAATAGAAAGATAATAGCCGGCAGCTAGCTCTCACATGGTCGCCCACTGAAGCTAAGCAGGGCTGAGCCCGGTCAGTACCTGGATGGGAGACCACATGGGAAAAGCTGGGTTGCTGCCGGAAGTGGTGTAAGTGAGGCAAGCAGGGAGCGCCCAACCTGCAGTCTGTGTGGGTCCTAATGCCCCAGTATAGTGACGGGAACGCTATACTGCTCAGCGAGCGCTGTCTTTCGGATGAGACATTAAACCGAGGTCCCGACTCTCTGTGGTCGTTAAAAATCCCAGGATGTCCTTCGAAAAAGAGTAGGGGTGCCCAAATCTGCCCACTGGCCTCTGTCCATCGTGGCCTCCTAACCATCCCCATATTCCAATTGGCTTCATCACTGTCTCCTTTCCACCAATCAGCTGGTGTGTGGTGTGCGGTCTGGCGCAAAATGGCTGCCGTCGCGTCATACAGGTGGATGTTGCACACTGGTGGTGGATAAGGAGATTCCCCCCTATGTGTAAAGCACTTTGAGTGCCCAGAAAAGCACTATATAAATGTAAGGAATTATTATTATTATTATTATTATTATACATTTAATAAAAGACTCTAAATTGAACTGTTTTATGATTATCTTGATTTTTCCTGTTTATTAAATTTTGTTCAAAATTTTGCATCTTAAGTCATTTTGATCAGTTAATTCCAGTTTTGGCTCGAGCTGGTTATTAACTCTTATCATCGTTACCCTTACATTTGCCTGACTGTTTTGTTATACTACTGAGAACGTAGTCCTAGTTGAAGCGTCCCGGTTGGAAATTTAAGCTACAGTTATGTCTGTAATTAACAGTGGGGCTATTTTTGCAAATAGTCCGAATTAGCCTGTTCAATAACAGAAAATGCTATTAATACTATCATTTTAATATGACATATTGAATAATGAAATCAAATAATAATATTATAATATTTAAGTTAATTTCAAGCTATCTCTTGGCCCAGCTGCAGGACTGCCGAGGCCCACTAGGTTGAGAATCCCTTGCTTAGAGGGGAAAATGATATTGACCTTAAAATGATTTTTTTTTTAAAAACTGCTTTCATTCTAGCCGAAATAAAACAAATCAGACTTTCTCCAGAAGAAAAAATATTATAGGAAATACTGTGAAAATTTCCTTGCTCTTTTAAACATCATTTGGGAAATATCTGCAAAAGAAAAGGAGGGCTAATAATTTGACTTCAGCTGTATGTAGGAAATGATCCTGCAGCTTTACAGTGTGTTTGCGGAGCAGATTTGAAGTCCTGCATTCGCTGTAAATCTCCTCAACATCCATCAAACACTCCAGCGCTTCCTCTTTCTCCAGCCGGCAGCGTTTCTTTCTGCTTCTCCTCTCTCTTGATGAGCTGCAGATGTTCAACCCAGAGGAACATCCTGATCTAATCTGGAGAATCGTGAGCTCATTCATGCTCTTCAGGATCTGCTCAAACCTGCTGCTCAGATGCTGAAACACTCTCGCTCTGTCAGGTTTCACCCCTCCGTATTTACACAGAGCTCATCTGGACTCTGTTTTACAGTGATCTAAACACAGTTCACTTAATTAAATGGGGATTTTAAAACGCTGGAAGGCTTGCAGATGATGTAAACATGTAAAAGAGTGTGGAAACCAAGCTTTCCAACAAGGATGGCGTGAGCTCAGAAAACCTCATTTGTGGGGCTGCATGCACAATACAGTATATAGTATCCGGCCACTTTATTAGGTACACCTGTCCAACTGCTTTTTAATGCAAATTTCTAATCAGTCAATCACATGGAAGCAACTCAATGCATTTAGGTATGTAGACATAGTCATAGTTCGAACTGAGCATCAGAATGGGGAAGAAAGAGGATATAAGTGACTTTGAACGTGCCATGGTTGTCGGTGCTGGTCTGAGTATTTCAGAAACTGCTGATCTACTGGGATTTTCACACACAACCATCTCTAGGGTTTACAAAGAATGATCTGAAAAGGAGAAAATGAATGCCAATTGAGCATCACGTGAACACCGCAGCCTAGCTGAGTATTGTTGCTGACTTTGTCCATCCCTTTAGGACTCCTGATGGCTACTTCCAGCAGGATAACGCACCCTGTCATAAAGCACAAATGATCTCAGACTGGTTTCTTGAACATGACAATGAGTTCACTGTACTCAAATGGCCTCCACAGTCACCAGAGCTCAATCCAATAGAGCACCTTTGGGATGTGGTGAAACGGGATATTGGTATCATGGATGTGCAGCCGACAAATCTGCAGCCTCTGTGTGATACTATCATGTCAATACGGAGGAAAATATCTGAGGAATATTTCCAGTACCTTCTTGAATCTATGCTACTAAGAATTAAGGCAGTTCTGAAGGCAAAAAAAGGGGTCCAACTTGATACTAGTAAGGTGTACCTAATAAAGTGGCCATATGGGTGATTCCCAGTACTGGGTTGCAGCTGGAAGGGCAGCCACTGTGTAATTATATACTGGATAAGTTCGCAGTTCATTCTGCTGTGGCGACCCCGGATGAATAAAGGAACTAAGCTGAAGGAAAATAAAGAACTGAAACATATGACGTAAGGGTTTGCTTAATTCGAAAGGTTGCATGATTTAAATGCTTCAGTGTGAATCTGATCAGTTTGATTTTAAGTCAAGTATAACATTGCAGTTTCTAATAAAGTTACCGCCCAGCTGATGAGTAATGTTTAATCTACACCTAAAACCCTTGGCTCTTGGTTTGGATGTTAGTTTTGAGCATTCTCATCTGCTCTGGGGTTTCAAACATATAAACATCTCAAATTAAACTCACTTGTGGTTAAAAAAGAAGCAAAACGTTCAGCATGTCTTAGCTCTTGTAGTGTTTCACAGCAGAAACCTGCATGAATGAGGTTATTGGGGACGATTGTTTGATCGATTTGCTCAGGGAAACGGTGGGAATAATGACATGTTTTTACATTACAGCACAAGCAGAGAATGACTGGAAATAAAGGTCTTTTGTTGCCTTCAGGTTGTGCCAGAATCACTATAATAACGTTCAGCATAACAGAAACGCCCTCTTGAAATCATATTGCAAATAAGCCATTTTCTATTCTCTCTCTGAGCATTTACATTAATAAATAAATGCAACAAAATGAAATTACTATCATTTTGTGTTTACAAGTGAAATGAATATTCTAGTGAAATGCGTATTCACATTATGGGAGTAAACCTACAATGCTTAAGTAGAGTAACTAGTGATATTACTTATCTGTCTGTATGTCTGTCTTTCTGTCTATCTGTCTGTGTGTCTGTGTGTCGGTTTGTCTGTCTGTCTGTCTGTCATTTTGCTGTGGCGACCCCTGATTAACAAAGGAACTAAGCCAAAAAGAAAATGAATGAATGAATAATAATTAAGCAATGGAATATAAGTCTTTGGACATAGCAGGCTTTTTTTAAAAAACTTTTTAAGGATCTGTGGACACCTTGTCACCACAAATTAACCATCTGAAAGCATACCGGGACCTCCTCCTCCAGCAGATCTCGGTACCATTGTTTGGTCTACATTTTTAGTGCACATGAGAGTATGATTGTTGCTTTCACACCTTCCCAAAAAGTCAATGCACCAACAAGGCAAATGAACTCTGGTGTGTTTTAACCGAACTAAAGGAACCAGGTGTGAAAGCATCCTATAAGACAACAGGAGGGTTAATCAAGACTCACCCCGTGTCCGCTGCATTTGGCTGAACAGTCATGAACGCCGAGCACACTAATGTTCTGACACTGTCTGTTTATGCACATCTAGAGAAACACAGAGAGACTTGATTTAGTTGGATGTAGTCGTCCGTTCAACTCCACCTAAACACTCAGCCGCAATCCAAATGTATAAACACATGGAAACACACATCACATTTACTGCATTACATCTTCAATTCAGTA
Organism: Danio rerio; assembly: GCF_052040795.2. Classification (NCBI taxonomy): domain Eukaryota; kingdom Metazoa; phylum Chordata; class Actinopteri; order Cypriniformes; family Danionidae; genus Danio; species Danio rerio. Next base: position 47,683,937 of record NC_141032.1, on the reverse strand, counting down.
ATACAGTGATGTCAGGCTCATTTCCAATGATGTCACGATGCAACCCATGATGCCATTCTTTCCAATTTACACCCGATGTGTAAATCTCTGCTAAATAATGACATTTTGTCCACATGCATGGCAGAAAAACATTTTAGAAATGAAAAATAATGGCAGAAAAGATGACACACATGTTCTAAACATCTACAAGATCTTCAAATCAAAATATCACACGCAACACTTGACATATTTCATCAATTATTATCTGTATGAGTGAAATGATGTTCAATATGTACGGAAGCGTAGAGCTGCCACCCAGGTAAAAAAAAATCTGAGCTTTATCACGTTTGTACAATATACTTTTTTACGTTCTTACAATATAATATCACGTTTGTACAATATAATATCACATTCTTACAATATAATTATCACATTCTTACAATATCACGTTTGTACAATATAATATCACATTCTTACAATATAATATCACGTTTGTACAATATAATTATCACGTTCTTACAATATAATATCACGTTTGTACAATATAATTATCACATTCTTACAATATAATTATCACATTCTTACAATATAATATCACGTTTGTACAATATAATTATCACGTTAGTACAATATAATTATCACGTTAGTACAATATAATTATCACGTTAGTACAATATAATTATCACGTTCTTACAATATAATATCACATTCTTACAATATAATATCACGTTTGTACAATATAATATTACGTTCTTACAATATAATATCACATTCTTACAATATAATATCACATTCTTACAATATAATTATCACATTCTTACAATATAATATCACGTTTGTACAATATAATTATCACGTTAGTACAATATAATTATCACGTTCTTACAATATAATATCACATTCTTACAATATAATATCACGTTTGTACAATATAATATTACGTTCTTACAATATAATATCACATTCTTACAATATAATATCACATTCTTACAATATAATTATCACATTCTTACAATATAATATCACGTTTGTACAATATAATTATCACGTTCTTACAATATAATATCACATTCTTACAATATAATATCACGTTTGTACAATATAATTATCACGTTCTTACAATATAATATCACATTCTTACAATATAATATCACGTTTGTACAATATAATTATCACGTTCTTACAATATAATATCACATTCTTACAATATAATATTACGTTTGTACAATATAATATCACATTCTTACAATATAATATCACGTTCTTACAATATAATATCACATTCTTACAATATAATTATCACATTCTTACAATATAATATCACGTTTGTACAATATAATTATCATGTTCTTACAATATAATATCACATTCTTACAATATAATATTACGTTTGTACAATATAATATCACATTCTTACAATATAATATCACATTCTTACAATATAATATTACGTTTGTACAATATAATATCACATTCTTACAATATAATATCACATTCTTACAATATAATATCACGTTCTTACAATATAATATCACATTCTTACAATATAATATCACGTTCTTACAATATAATATCACATTCTTACAATATAATATCACATTCTTACAATATAATATCACATTCTTACAATATAATATCACGTTTGTACAATATAATATCACATTCTTACAATATAATATCACATTCTTACAATATAATATCACGTTTGTACAATATAATATCACATTCTTACAATATAATATCACGTTTGTACAATATAATATCACATTCTTACAATATAATATCACATTCTTACAATATAATATCACATTCTTACAATATAATATCACATTCTTACAATATAATATCACGTTCTTACAATATAATATCACATTCTTACAATATAATATCACATTCTTACAATATAATTATCACATTCTTACATTATAATATCACATTCTTACAATATAATATCACATTCTTACAATATAATATCACATTCTTACAATATAATATCACATTCTTACAATATAATATCACGTTCTTACAATATAATATCACATTCTTACAATATAATATCACATTCTTACAATATAATATCACATTCTTACAATATAATATCACGTTCTTACAATATAATATCACGTTCTTACAATATAATATCACATTCTTACAATATAATATCACGTTCTTACAATATAATATCACGTTCTTACAATATAATATCACATTCTTACAATATAATATCACATTCTTACAATATAATATCACATTCTTACAATATAATATCACGTTCTTACAATATAATATCACATTCTTACAATATAATATCACGTTCTTACAATATAATATCACATTCTTACAATATAATATCACATTCTTACAATATAATATCACATTCTTACAATATAATATCACATTCTTACAATATAATATCACGTTTGTACAATATAATATCACATTCTTACAATATAATATCACATTCTTACAATATAATATCACATTCTTACAATATAATATCACGTTTGTACAATATAATATCACATTCTTACAATATAATATCACGTTCTTACAATATAATATCACGTTCTTACAATATAATATCACATTCTTACAATATAATATCACATTCTTACAATATAATATCACATTCTTACAATATAATATCACGTTTGTACAATATAATATCACATTCTTACAATATAATATCACATTCTTACAATATAATATCACGTTCTTACAATATAATATCACATTCTTACAATATAATTATCACATTCTTACATTATAATATCACATTCTTACAATATAATATCACGTTTGTACAATATAATTATCACGTTCTTACAATATAATATCACGTTTGTACAATATAATTATCACGTTCTTACAATATAATATCACGTTTGTACAATATAATTATCACGTTCTTACAATATAATTATCACGTTCTTACAATATAATATCACGTTCTTACAATATAATATCATGTTCTTACAATATAATATCACGTTCTTACAATATAATTATCACGTTCTTACAATATAATATCACGTTTGTACAATATAATTATCACGTTCTTACAATATAATATCATGTTTGTACAATATAATTATTACGTTATTACGTGAAAATTTTATTGCTTAGGCTATGTTTACCTGGTGCGATCAGAGTGTGAAAAAATGTCTCGTTTTACAGAATTAATTAAGTTCAATCTTATGCTTGGATTGAGACATGGGGAAATTTTGCAGCTACTGATTGTGATTACTAGACCCAGTAATAAAACAGGTATTGACGTTATGATCCATACTCTATCGCAAGAATCTTTGCATGTCTGCCATTGTGACATTTTCTGTTCCCAGATCGCAGCGAATCCAGGAAGGTGTCCCAAGCCTCTTTTCAACTTCTGCTATGAAATAACCAGCAATGATTTTGGGATCACTGTTTGTTGAAAAGGCATGAAGCCAAATCATAGCTTTCGAAAACCCATCAATGGCTCCATTTATACAGATTCCAAAGGGCTTCAGTTTGTCGTAGGAGTCGACGTGGTATGGCGGCAAATCAATGCCAATATTAATCGAGCGCAGCGGTGATGTTTGCGCACGTTTAGAAGTGAACCGTGAGCAGATTACAGGTCTACACGCGAGAAAACTACAGCTCGCGAGCGCACAGGGGATCTTCACGCGCGCGCACATCATCATCTGTGCGCACGTATGGCGGCAAATAATGTGATAATTATATTGTACAAACATGATATTATATTGTAAGAACGTGAAAAGTATATTGTACAAACATGATATTATATTGTAAGAACGTGAAAAGTATATTGTACAAACATGATATTATATTGTAAGAACGTGATAATTATATTGTACAAACGTGATATTATATTGTAAGAACGTGATAATTATATTGTACAAACGTGATATTATATTGTAAGAACGTGATAATTATATTGTACAAACGTGATATTATATTGTAAGAACGTGATAATTATATTGTACAAACGTGATATTATATTTAAAGAACGTGATAATTATATTGTACAAACCTGATATTATATTTAAAGAACGTGATAATTATATTGTACAAACGTGATATTATATTGTAAGAACGTGATAATTATATTGTACAAACGTGATATTATATTGTAAGAACGTGATAATTATATTGTACAAACGTGATATTATATTGTAAGAATGTGATAATTATATTGTACAAACGTGATATTATATTGTAAGAACGTGATAATTATATTGTACAAACGTGATATTATATTGTAAGAATGTGATAATTATATTGTACAAACGTGATATTATATTTAAAGAACGTGATAATTATATTGTACAAACCTGATATTATATTGTAAGAACGTGATATTATATTGTACAAACGTGATATTATATTGTAAGAATGTGATAATTATATTGTACAAACGTGATATTATATTGTAAGAATGTGATAATTATATTGTACAAACGTGATATTATATTGTAATAACGTAATAATTATATTGTACAAACGTGATATTACATTGTAAGAACATTATAATTATATTGTACAACGTGATATTATATTGAACAAACGTGATATTATATTGTACAAACGTGATATTATATTGTAAGAACGTGATAATTATATTGTACAAACGTGATATTATATTTAAAGAACGTGATAATTATATTGTACAAACGTGATATTATATTGTAAAAACGTGATAATTATATTGTACAAACGTGATATTATATTGTAAGACCGTGAAAAGTATATTGTACAAACGTGATATTATATTGTAAGAACGTGAAAAGTATATTGTACAAACGTGATAAAGCTCAGATTTTTTTTTTACCTGGGTGGCAGCTCTACGCTTCCGTAAATATGAGCCCATGAGCCAACAAAATAACGCTTTTTTTTTTGTTGTAAATATTAGTTATGAAAATATATGAATTTTGTAAATACAAATGTGATGTTTGGCACTGAAATTAATTATTCAGATTAATTCAGTACTGAGTAAATCAAATCAAATCAAAGTTTATTTTTAGAGCACGTTCAATTACAACCTTTGGTCGACCAAGGTCCTGTATAAAAGCAGTAGCAGGTAAAACAGTAATACATTACCATAAAAACAGCAATATAAAACAATAGTAACAACAGTAAAAGTTTCCAAGAAAGAATCAATTTAGTATAGCCTGGAACCACAATTAGGGGGTATTAAATGCACTCGGGAAAAAGAGTCTTTATGTGATGAAAACGAGCCCACCAACTCGTCTTCAAGGGGGAAGAAATGTGAGTTCGTAAAAAAAAATGATGGCTTACTCGCAAAGCACTGTCGTGCAAGGTGATATTTATTTATAGTGCCAAAAAGTCCATCCACAGTGAAGATATTTACAAGTGCTAACAAAAAAATAGTAATAAAAAGTACCAAAGAAACAACAAACAGGAAAATAAAATCTGCAAAAATATACTCCAATTATATCTACAATAATAATAATAATAACAATAATATCAGGTATCCACAATATACTTGCTTGAGGCACCACAGTAGCACTCTTGCATCGACTTGGTTAACAAGTGTTGTAAGAAAGTTGGGCTCTGGCTTATATAGCCCAAACTCCCGCCCGTTTGTGGGCTAAACCATTCAACAGGTAAGTATTAAAACGTACAAATACACAAACATTAAATAACTTGACATTCAAGCCACACTTCACATTAAACACATAAAGAAAAAAATCCTTAATATATAATTAACAACAAAACATACATTTTCTTAATATAAATAAACACATAATACACACTTCATAAACACAAAACACCTATTTAACAAACATAATGGTTTCGTCAGCTTCCGATCGCAGTGCGCATGCGCACACAATCCCATTCATTCTTAAACCGGCACTTCCTATGTGCTCGGTTTGACCGATCGCGACCGGAAGCCTGACTACGCCCACACAGACAAACACCAAACAGAGAAGACAACACAACAGGTGAAGTGGAGGTGTATGAAATGCCTATGGATGACTTATGAATTGCGGGGAGTGGATTTATGGAAATATGACCATTTGCTATCGAGATCGCGTGTGCACCCGCTCCTCCGATAGCGGCAACGGCAGGGAGGAACATTATAATGAATGAATGAGGTAAGTGGGTCTGTGAGTATGTCTGCGTGTCAGCGCGTCTGTGTGTGTGTGTGTTTGCAAGTATGTGTGTGCGTGACAATGTGCGTGTGCGTACGAGAATGTGTGTGTGTGAATGCCAGTGCTGCTTTCCCAGCGGTGACAGTTAATGTGACTTTATCACACTTTAACACTGATTTAAAAACAGATAGAGTGGGTGCTATTCTGATTTTGAATGGTGACTTATTCCATAGTTTCGGATCCACAACTGCAAAGGCTCTATGGCCCCTGCATTTGAAACGGGATCGGGGTGTTTGCAATAGATGGCAGTCAGAATTTGATCTAAGCAATCGGGTTTGGGCCTTGGTAGTTATCAAATCAGAAAGACACGGTGGTGCTAGGTTATACAAAGTTTTATAAACATGAGTAAAATTTTATGGTCTATTCGGAACTTAACCGGCAATCAATGTACTGTAGTGATCACGATATTGGAGTGATGTGATGGAAGGATGGAACTTTGTGCTGTGCAGTGATCTTTTGAAGATCTGTGAGAACATGGGAGCCAGCTGGTCGGCACAGGTTCTCAGACAGGCTGGTGAAACACCGTCTGGGCCTGGTGCTTTCCTTCTCGTCTGTTTACTGATAGTGTGTTCAAAAGCACCAATTGACCCGCCCACCCACTTCCGTGGAACCGTTCTTCACTGGACTTGAACCCCTTTGTCGTGGTCAACTCCGCTCTGCTTCTCCGACGTACATGGTGAGCTACTGGACAAACTGGTAACAGCAAGAAAGCCGTCCATACAGAGGTAAGCGGTCAGTTGGTAAGCGTGAATAGGAAAGACGTCATACCGTCCTCGTAGCGTTCATTTTAAAGATGAAATGCAGCCATATATACCTCTGGCTACAAAATTCAGGATCTCTAGAAATGTATATACGGCCACATTTTCAGAATGAGCCTATGTTGTTGATTTTTTAACTCTTCCAAACTTTAAATATTAGTATTGTCTGAAGACATTGCATTTTTTATTTTACACAAAATAAATGCTCTAAATGACAACATTTTCATTTTACAATAAGAAGAAACATCATCAAGAGTTTATATATTAAAGCAGCAAATCAGTTTTACTCAAAATAAACTCATAATCGTGAAAATTAAGTTGCTTAAGATGCTGTTAATCAACATTCAGGTCAGATCTGAATGAGTTTGAGTTTGATTATAATAAGCTTCAGTAAGGCTCTGTTTTAATGCTATTTTTACCATGTTTTGTCCACACTTGGTGCCGGTGAGCACAAGTCCCGGATCCGGCATGTCGTCTCCTAGATAAACATGAGTCCCGCGGCACAAGATTCGTCCTCCCTCCTGAAGCGGGATGTTGGTTTCAATGGAAACGGCATTGGTGCCTATCACCGGCCGGTTGGCTCCACCCTGACACTGGATCTTCCCACATTTGGCATCTCTGGAAAACAACAGGAGGAAACTATTGGATGTGGGGAATGTGGAATTTCAGTAACACTTCATCCATCCATCCATCCATCCATCTCTCTGTCTTTCTCTCTGTCTGTCCGTCCGTCCGTCTATCTATCCATTTATCCATCTATCCATCTATCCTTCTATCCATCTATCCTTCTATCTATTCGTCTATCTATCCGTCTGACTGTCTGTCTGTCTGTCTGCCTGCCTGCCTGCCTGCCTATCTATCTATCTATCTATCTATCTATCTATCTATCTATCTATCTATCTATCTATCTATCTATCTATCTATCTGTCTATCTGTCTGTCTGTCTGTCTGTCTGTCTGTCTGTCTGTCTGTCTGTCTGTCCATCCGTTCATCCATCCATCCGTTCATCCATCCATCCATCCATCCATACATCTATCCTTCTATCTATCTATTTGTCTATCAATCCGTATACCTACCTACCTACCTACCTACCTACCTACCTACCTACCTACCTACCTACCTATCTATCTATCTATCTATCTATCTATCTATCTATCTATCTATCTATCTATCTATCTATCTATCTATCTATCTATCTATCTATCTATCTATCTGTCTGTCTGTCTGTCTGTCTGTCTGTCTGTCTGTCTGTCTGTCTGTCTGTCTGTCTGTCTGTCTGTCTGTCTGTCCATCCGTTCATTCATCCATCCGTTCATCCATCCATCCATCCATCCATCCATCCATCCATCCATCTATCCATCCATCCTTCTATCTTTCTATTCGTCTATCAATCCGTATACCTACCTACCTATCTATCTATCTATCTATCTATCTATCTATCTATCTATCTATCTATCTATCTATCTATCTATCTATCTATCTATCTATCTATCTATCTATCTATCTATCTATCTATCTATCTGTCTGTCTGTCTGTCTGTCCATCCGTTCATCCATCCATCCGTTCATCCATCCGTTCATCCATCCATCCATCCATCCATCCATCCATCCATCCATCTATCCTTCTATCTATCTATTTGTCTATCAATCCGTATACCTACCTACCTACCTACCTACCTATCTATCTATCTATCTATCTATCTATCTATCTATCTATCTATCTATCTATCTATCTATCTATCTATCTATCTATCTATCTATCTATCTATCTATCTATCTATCTATCTATCTAGCTCTCTGTCTGTCCGTCCATCCGTTCATCCATCCATCCGTTCATCCATCCATCCGTTCATCCCTCCATTCATTCATCCATCCATCCATCCATCATCCATTTGTCTATCTATCCATCTGTCTGTCTACCTACCTACCCACCTACTCATCCACTCTTCCATACATCCATCCGTCCGTCCGTCTGTCCGTCCGTCCATCTGTCTGTCTGTCTGTCTATCTATCCATCCATCCATCCATCCATCCATCCATCTATCTATCTATCTATCTATCTATCTATCTATCTATCTATCTATCTATCTATCTATCTATCTATCTATCTATCTATCTATCTATCTATCTATCTATCTATCTATCTATCTATCTAGCTAGCTAGCTAGCTAGCTAGCTTTCTGTCTGTCTGTCTGTCTGTCTGTCTGTCCGAATCACAGCACATCACAGCAAATCACAGCACATTATGTTAGCTGACCAATCAGAGTCTTTTGAGGGCGGTCTTTCGGAAGAACTAGGAAATATGACAGTCGTTTTCATGTTAGCTGAGTAGCTGTATATAATCAAAGTCAGATATATAAAAAAATAACATGATTTTTAACAAGTGAAGCACGAGCCCACGTTGCTTTGCATATTATAAACACAACCAAGCTTTAAAAATACACTCTGGACCACCCTTTAAAATGTTCTCTTTAATACCACATTTGTCATTTATTCTGTGAACTTTTAGTGAAGTTTACAAGTTTCTACTCAACATAACCTTGCTTTCTACCCAATCCAAACTGACCTGTGACCCATTTTTTGGATTGTGATCCACCAGTTATGAACTACTTCTCTAAATACTTCAGTAATGCCTCCTCATAGACCTAATAATAATATGAATCAGAGTTTCCCAGCGTGACACATACGTAGGGTTTTCACAGTGCCAAAGTGCATCCTCCACCATAACACTACCAGCACATGCATCTTTGATTCCAGCGCAGCCAAAACATAGAGAAATAATGAGGCATCCTCTCTGCTAAACACCAATTACTGCATTCACGGACTCTTTCTCACGCAGACCAGTCCAAAAATGAAGAAGTAGACGAACAGACAGACGGAGAACGACTTCAGTCTCTCTGGCCAAAATAAAGAGTCATTAGCAGCTGAAAACTGTCTCTCCGTCTGTCCACTTCAGTCATTACAGTAATTACTTCATCCAGCATATGATCCGTAAAGCACTTGATTAAGCAGCCGGTCTGAGCTCAATTAAAGCACAATGTATGACAGGTGTTACCTGCACATGCTAATTACTCTGACATTTTCCCCAGGCTTCTGTTCTCTGATTGTGTTGCTGTTTGTTTCGCTGCAGTGTTTGTTTTCTTTGCAGATTTTTTTATTCGTATTTTTTGGCATTCATATGCGATAGTCAGTCAATAAAGAACAAGGATAGGAATTAAACGCTGACTTAAAATATCTTTTATATCTAAAATGCAAATCACATTCAGCACATTTAAAACGTTTTAAGGATTTGAAGGCTCTTTTCATTCTCGGTCATGTTGAAATGCACTGACATAGCAGCAACTCAATGCATTTAGGCATGTAGACATGGTCAAGAAGATCTGCTGCAGTTCAAACTGAGCATCAGAATGGGGAATAAAGGGGATTTAAGTGACTTTGAACATGGCATGGTTGTTGGTGCCTGACAGGCTGGTGCAAATATTTCAGGAACTGCTGATTTGCTGGGATTTTCACGCACAACCATCTCTTCACATTACAGCCCATGTATTCAGAAGAGCATCTCTGAACACACAACACATTAAACCTATTGGGCTACAGCAGCAGAAGACCACACGGGGTGCCACTCCTGTCAGCTAAGAACAGGAGACTGAGGCTACAATTCGCACAGGCTCAGCAAAACTGGACAATACAAGATTGGAGAAACGTTGCCTGCTCTGATGAGTCTCCATTTCTGCTGCCACATTCGGGTGGTTGGGTCAGAATTTGGCATCAATTACATAAAAGCATGGATCCATCCTACCTTGTATCAATGGTTCAGGCTGGTGGTGGTGGTGTTGTAATGTTGTGGAGGAGATTTCTTGGGACACTTTTGGCCCATTAGTACCAATTGAGCATGGGGTCAACACCACAGCCTACCAGCCTAGTATTGCTGCTGACCATGTCCATCCCTTTATGACCACAGTGTACCCATCTTCTGATGGCTACTTCCAGCAGAATAACATGCCATGTCATAAAGCGCAAATCATCTCAGACTGGTTTCTTGAACATGACAATGAGTTCACTGTACTCAAATGGCCTTCACAGTCAACAGATCTCAATCCAATAAAGCACCTTTGGGCCTGGCCGGATTAAGAATGCACTGGGCCCTAAGGCTATAGCAAATGCAAGGGCCCACCTTTTTTACCTCACAAAAGTATATATATATATATATATATATATATATATATATATATATATATATATATATATATATATATATATATATATATATGTGTGTACAGTATGTATGTGTGTGTGTGTGTGTGTGTGTGTGTGTGTGTGTGTGTATATATATATATATATATATATATATATATATATATATATATATATATATATATATATATATATATATAGATATATGTATATATATATAGTTGTTGTAATTATTATTAATATTATTATCTAATTTTTCACCATTTTATTTATATTTGATTATTAAATATTTTTTCAATTTTATTAAAATAGGCATACAAGTATACAAAATTAAGTAACGACATAATATGAACTTTAAAGTTCAAACAAGCTGCAAAAATCATAAAAAAAAACAAACATTTGCAATACTTTCTCAATGGCTTTCAATAGTAGAATAGTAGAGGTTTTCCTTTAAAAAGGTTCTTTAGAACTTTAGCTGACCATAAAGCCCTGATGATATAATATCTTTAATATCAAAGCATCCTTATTTATTTATTATTTTTTTACTTGCTTACTTACTTACTTTATGTATTTATTTATTGTATCAGATATATTGTCTAATGAAAGCCAGCACCAATATTTCATTGCTTCATATTACTGTCGTTTTCATAAAAGGGGCACAAGTAAAAACTTTCATAAAAAGTTTGCTTTCTAACTGGTTCAGTTAGACTTACTGTAAAGCATAACCGAGTGTATTTACTTGAGATAGATACTCCGCAATGACGGAGATTGTGATAACTGCTTGTGAAGGCTATTTGAATTGTTCGCATGATGTCTCGGTGATATTGTGTGATGGAAGGATTGTGCGGGCACGCACCGGTTTGAGTCCAGCTGTAACCGGCGCGCGGCAGAGACAGCGCTTCAGTTATGAGTCCATTCAGTCTGATTTTGCCTATCCCAGCTTCTGTTCCTACATGTACAAGTGTCTCAATGTTGAAGAATGTTTATATTCTATATTTTGTTCTACAACGAGCTTGGTTAGCCTACCCTTGACTGGACGGTTCTCATGGTAGTGCTGAAATAAGGGGCTGTCCTGGGACATCTGATCACCCTTATGGGTGACTAAAACAGGGCTATTCAATATTCTGATTGGGCTACAGACACTCTGAGCCCCAGTTTAGCACTGGTGTTTTTGAACAGCAGCAAACCGAAATAAATACTTGACATTATTGATGAGAGAAAGCATAACGCAGATGTGTTTCCTGCATCATAGTGCAAATTAACTCTTCAGCCAATCAAGGGCCCCCTTCTTCCATGGGCCCTGAGGCTTCAGCCCCACCTAGCCCTTACATTAATCCGGCCCTGCCTTTGGGATGTGCTGGAACGGGAGATTTGCATCATGGATGTGGAGCAAAATCTCTGAGGAATATTTCCAGTACCTTGCTGAATCTATGACATGAAGGATTAAAGCAGTTTTAAAGATAAAAGGGGGTCCAACCCGGTACTAATAAGGTGTACCTAATAAAGTGGCCGGTGAGTGTAAATATGTTTTTTCTGCATATATAAAACATAAAACCCCATATAATATATTATAACATAATATAAACATTAAAAACACTTGTTTGAATTGCAATAATTATTAATAAAAGTAATGAATATATAATCCCCTAATACAAGTGTTGCTAGCTCAGGAAACATGCAAAACCTGAGGCCTTCATGTTTAATGATGTCAGATTTGTAATATATAATGCATTATTTATATTCACACACAATAATTACAAGCAAAGCTAAACTGCACTATATTTGCAAATGTCATGTCTGAAATTGGTAGTTTGTCATGTGTTTTATTGCGCTGTGTTTGCTGTGTGCCAGAGCAGAACTATAATTATGTGTAAATAAACAAGATCAGTCATAAAATGCATTATAAGCTGCATACATTTCCTACGTTTTTTCACCTATATTTAAACTCATGTTGGGCTCCAGCAATGCTCGATGTTTTCTCCTACCGTGCTTCACATTTGGCAAAGGAGCCTTTTGTGTCTTTTCCGCAGTTTCCGTATGGATCTCCTGCAGAGTTCACCCTTTCAAAACAGATCCCTGGAGCGGGTTTTGCACCTGCCAAACACACACACACACACACACACACACACACACACACACACACACACACACACACACACACGCACACACACACGCACACACGCACACACGCACACGCGCACACGCACACACGCACACACACACACACACACACACAAACACACACGCTTTTTAATCACAGCCTTTATTACCGATGTATGAACTGTTTTTACATACTGGCTCTATATATACACCAATTATTGAGTTATGATTTTATTGATCACATGTCTGGATGACACTAAATACAGGTGTAAATATTCTTACTTTAAGAGGTATTCAAATTATCTGCACAAACAACAACAAAAATAATGAATCAATTCCTAAAACAATAGCAATAATATCCTCTTAAATTTGCTGTATATTTAACAACAACAATAATAATCTATCTATCTATCTATCTATCTATCTATCTATCTATCTATCTATCTATCTATCTATCTATCTATCTATCTGTCCGTCCATCCGTTCATCCATCCATCCGTTTATCCATCTATCCATCCATCCATTCGTCTATCTATCCATCTGTCTGTCTACCTACCAACCCACCTACCCATCCATCCGTCCGTCCGTCCGTCCGTCCGTCCGTCCCTCTCTCTCTCTCTCTCTCTCTCTCTATCTATCTATCTATCTATCTATCTATCTATCTATCTATCTATCTATCCGATTGTCCTTCTGTCCGTCCGTCCATCCATCCATCTATCCATTCATCCATCCATCCGTCCGTCCGTCCCTCCGTCCGTCCACCCACCCACCCACCTATCCATCTATCCACCCAATCTATCTATACACACATATAATACAACCTGAACAAGTTTGTTAAATTAATATGAAAAAAAAACTGTTAAAATAAAAACATTGATTTTGAACAGATGATTTTATCCTTAGAATTGTTTTACTAATGTGGTAATGCTGTAAATGTGGAAGCAACCGAAACTGGGTCAGTGTCTTTATTGTGTTAAAGAGGTTTCACCTTGCTCACATTGGTTTGAGCACTACAATAAAACCTTTTCCTTCATACCACATGTCATTATGGCAACAAACTTGGCTACAAAACCAAAACTCAATCATTTACATCATTTATGATATAGTAGCTTCATGGATGAAGTCCAGTTTCTCTCTGTTTCTATCAGTGTTTCGTTTTTCAAATTATTCAATTTCCTTATTTAATTTGTAGAAATCAATGAATATCGAGGTCAAAAAAATAATTAAGATGCGTACACTTTGGTATATATTTTTACAGCAAACTAATAAGACAAATGTTGCAAAACGTCTAGCAAATTTAGCAAAAACTCACCACATAATCATTTTAGTCGCAAAAAATCTGATTTATATTCAGGAGGCACTGAATATAAGTGCAAATTGTATAAGTAGCACATCTTGTGTGTCTTGTTGAATCACTGAATTCCCCCACAACTGTAAGTCAATCTAAACAAAGAAATCTGCTAAATCAGTGGTCCCCAACCACCGGGCCACGAACTGGTACCGGTCCGTGGAACAACTGGTATCGGGCCACATAAGAAATCATAAATTATTTCTGTAGAAAATATTCCCCCCGCGACTTGGTTTCTTCCACTCACCCCCGTCATTTCACGTGAAATGGACTATGCCAACATCCACCACGGAGCGGGAAGAATGATCGCTAGAATTTCTAGGTGCGTTCGACATGAAGCTCAGCTGCAGCCGGTGATCAACGAGATTAGCCGAGCGCAGGCGGGGCGGAGTTGAAAACGGAGCCGTCAAGACGGACAGCTGGACACTTCGGGACTCAAAGTTGCTGCAGTCATGATGACCGATTACATGGCGTCATCATATTTTTTTGTTATTTTTATTTATAACAACAAAACATTTACAAATAAAACAGAATACAGTTTCTACAAACTGTAGTTCCTTTTTAAACAATAAGAGAGAATTATGAATAAAAGATATAACAAATGCATGAGAGAAATAAGAGGAAATGAGAGGTTAATATAAACATAAAAACGAACAGGTCTATTAAATACAAAGCAATAAGCATAAATTCTAGGAGTTAAACATCAATCTTTAGGCTAATACTTCTTGTTTGAATCTGCTAAAAAAGGGTTTACATATATGTACATTTATAGATAGAAAAATTTCCAATGTAAAAAGTAAAACAAGGTGTTTTGATTAGGTCTTAATAAATGACATCATTTTGGATAATGAATGAAATTTCAAAAAAGCATTTTAATCCAAAAAGATTGTGTTGAAAAGAACAAAAGGTAAAATAAGTGAGCTATGTAGAAGTTTCCAAGAAAGAGCAGGTAGCCTTTAAACTGCTAGACAGGAAATAAAATAGATATTTATATTATAATAATAAAACCATTTTATAATTATTTAATAAAATAGTTCATGGGCATGAATGCAGTAAATAGTCTGTATAAAAAAGTTAAAAATAAACCTGCGCAAACAAGCTAACCTTTATAACCAGATTATTTAACAAAAGATGATTACTGCAGTAAAATATTTGTAGTCTTTTAATAAGCAAGATGTGTACAGGATAGAGAGGGTGTGAAAAGTGAATTGTTTGTTTTGAAACTTTTGAATCGGAATTTGTCCAATTATAAACCTGAAATACACGTGTTTGTTGTCATGTGGTAAACTCGGCCAATCGTGTAATATCGGTGTCGTCATCAAAGCTCCTGCAGTCACTCTTCAGAAGCTGCACGGTCTGAGTTTGCCGTCTGATCTCGGAGCGCTGTCGCGGTACTTTGATGCCACATGTGACAGTCACGTGGCGTCGGCGCAGCATCAATCCGGACAAGATTTCTAACCAGAATGCACCGCTTTAAGACAGATTTCGATCGATCTGCGCAGCGCTGCATGAAGTCGAACGCACCTTCTCAGTGGTGGTTGTTCACAGTTTAAAGTTATAAAACAGGTATTATAGAGTGCAAATCAGCAGAGCATTTAAGGACTGTGCATATATGTGTGCGTGCATCGCTAAGTAAGTACCCGAAATCATTGCAATATGTATCTAAATAGAGTTTCACATAATCATACTCATTAGGGCTGTAACATGCCAATGCTTACATTTAATTCGGCTATACGGTTGTATTATTGTTAATATGTTCGTCAGTTGAGATGTTTGGCACAGATGTTATGTATTTGATGCATATAAACCTTGATTGAAACATAATCAGACCGTGATAATGCAACTAGCGCATGCGCACTGAGTTGTTCGTGATTAACCTGGATGCACGAGCGCAGCAGCTGTTCACGTGAAGACAACCCCCCCACCCCCACCCCCCTGACCCACACCGGTCCGTTGTAAAATTGACAAACGTTGACCGGTCCGCGGTGATAAAAAGGTTGGGGACCACTGTGCTAAATGACCAAATGTAAATGTGCAGACATTTGCAGTGTTTCCTCCAGGCCTGCAGGTCAGCGCAACTGTACTCACCCTGTCCCCATAGAGTGATGCACTGCTGCTCGTGTGTCTGGCAGATGCCGTTGTAACAGTGTCCGTCTACACCCTGACAAGAGTGTCCATCGTGCAGGTAAACGTTAGCAGGACAGTGAGGATCAGCGCCAGTGCAGAACTCCGGCAGATCACAAGAGTTACTTGACTCACGACACGGCGTCCCTGCAGGCTTCAACTACACACACACACACACACACACACACACACACACACACACACACACACACACACACACACAAAATCAACATCATCAAGATATTAAAGAGGTCATGAGCCGAGAAGCAAAATATTTTGGACATGTAAGGTCATTGCACTATAAAAACTAGAGCTGTGGTGAAAAATAATTCAGTAAATCGATTTTGAGCTCAGTTTTTAACAGCAGATGGCGCTGCATGCTGTACTATGCTTGCATCCAATAGGGTATATGCCGAGCTAGTGCTGTTCCCATGCTGATAAACTTCCGGTGACCTGTTATTGTTAGTTTTTTTCTATTTTAAACAATACCTTTTACAGCATTGATGTTGTAATGTAATCAAAATACATTCAGTTTAATAAACTTTGGCATTCATTTAGTTGCTCAAGCGCAAAACGAGACAAAAAGCTGTTTACTCCCACGCGTCGGTCAGAATCGGCAGACAAGCGCAGAAGCTCCATTAAATATACTGGGGTGAAATAAATGCTCATATTATGAAGACATGGCGGGGGGAAATGTAATTTAATGCAGTGCTTCTTGAACAATCTGACAACCAATTTATTTCAGATATCACTCAGCCAGTGGAAATCGCTGATTTTTAAGAAAACAGACCTTAAACGAGCCGTTTTTGCAATGGCAAACAGATCACAGGAAGCGCTTAACCCAGGTTACTAGCAAATTAAAAGTCCTATTAGCATGCTTCGGCATATACCCCATTGCTTATACATACTATTCATTCATTCATTTTCCTTCGGCTTAGTCCCTTATTTATCAGGGGTTGCCACAGCGGAATGAACCGACAACTATTCCAGCATATGTTTTACACAGTGGAAGCCCTTATGGGCACAACCCAGAACCGGGAAACCATACACTCTCGCATTCACACACACTTTTACACTACAGCCAATTAAGTTAATTCAATTAAATTCACTTATATGTGGCAAACCGGAGCACCTGGAGGAAACCCACGCGGACACGGAGAGAGCATGCAAACTTCAGCATTTACCTGACAGTTTTCACAACACTGTCCATGAGCACAGACGGCCTCCTCCTTCAGTGTGCATGTGCTGGCGTTACAGCAGGGATTCAGACACTCCTGCAAACACACACACACACACACACACACACACACACACTTGTTAAGCATGCTTGCACCAATATGCAGATAACTCAGAACATCGAATCTTCAGTTGACATGTGCATTTAATAATTTAAATATGATGATTAGTTTTGCTACATTCATTCATTTATTTTCCTTCAGCTTAGTCCTTTTATTAAATAGGGGACGCCACTGAGGAATGAACCGCCAACTAATCCAGCGTATGTTTTACGCAGCGGATGCCCTTCCAGCCATAACCCAACACTGGAAAACACCCATACACACTCCTTCACACACATACACTATGGTCAACTTAGCTTATTCAATTCACCTGTAACGCATGTCTTTGGACTGTGGGGAGTTTTGCTACGTCAGCAGTAAATATAGGGCTTCTCTAAATATGCAACATGTTAAATGTAGCATTTCTAACAACACAATCTCATGAATTTTGGGGTTAAATCTGAATAGCCTGAAAGGCGCATTATGTAAGTTTTGCCACTAGAGGGCATGCATTCGCAACAAACAAAGGAGCAACATGTTAAAGCATCTGTTGGGTCTTCCTGTTTTCTAACATAATAACTTGACACATTGAGAGATGCCATTAGCATGATCAGACAGAAATATAAAAAAAATAAATCATTAAAATAGCTTACTTCTCTGGATTTGAACATTCATTAAAACATTTGGAATAATGTACGTACATACAGATGTTACTACTTCAATGTGTTCCTTGTGCCGCCATTCATACCGCGGCGACGGCGGTACTTGATGCGCCAGCAGCATTTGACCGCTGGGTGGCACTTTCACCACAGATATTCAGCTTTGCCTTTTTACAATGCAAAACAGACTGTTCTGTAGGCGTAGCTTACTGTATGTGATGTGATGTGTTCAATTAAAATATAATTTTAATTTAGTTTTTCTGGTAATAGACATGCTCTTACACTATACTATGCTGTAGAAAAGATACATGGTTAGAAGTCAAAAAGCAAATATAAGAATTAAGTTATTAGCCTTCAGTGTCCGATTAAATTGCGTTGGGGTGAAAATAATGTTTTGATTTCTTTGACTATCATGGCAATGTTATTATCTCAAATCTTATTTGTACTAAATGTTTGTGCTTTCATTTTAGTTGTCTTTTACTTCTTCAATTCTATTTTCCAAAACGAATCCTCTTTGCACTTAAAAAGTTTACAATAAAGCGTGTTAACAAATTTTAAATGATTAATGAAGGAATTATAATGCTTTGACTTATTGTTTAATATCATTTACAAGCACAGTAGCTGCTGTATGGGCTATTTCTGTCCGTTCGCATCCCGTCCCTTTGCGCCCCCTGGCGGCTCATTCACAAACTGCGGTCATGCACTAAAAAACAGAGCGGCACCTATTTCAAACGGCGGCGGTACATGCTGCGGTGTTAATAGCCACTTTGAACTCTCACCTACTGTTAGTAAGTAAAACATAT
The DNA here is from genome assembly GCF_052040795.2 of Danio rerio. Taxonomy (NCBI): domain Eukaryota; kingdom Metazoa; phylum Chordata; class Actinopteri; order Cypriniformes; family Danionidae; genus Danio; species Danio rerio. The sequence continues at coordinate 47,664,523 of NC_141032.1, read as the reverse complement.
AACATTGTTATAGTGATTTTTTGGATATTTTAATGACTGAATTTAAATGATTATGCTTCAATATCTGCAATCACACACATCAATAACCAATAGAAAGGGTCATGTGTTTATGTGTTGGGCAAGTGTAAAGGCTCCTACACACCGGGACACTTTTCGTTTGCGTTTATCATTAGCATTTTACGAGACGTTTTTTCGTATTCAAACCCAATCGATTTTCACTGGCGTTAAGCAGAAGAGTACGCAAAATAACTCCTTGACGTTAGATGGCGCTACACAACTTTAAGCTTCCGACACCCACTTGTAACACAAAAAAGAGGAAGAGAGGAAGTTGACACGCTTGTTGTTACAGTTACTGGTAACTCGAACAAGCATAGATGGTTCAATTAGCAGCTCCAGCTCTAGCGATGAAGAAATGATTATTGTTCACAGAGAAATAAGCAGCTCCGCGTTCATATCGCCTTTGGGCATCTTCTTCAATGTGTGCTTGCATTGACAGTTTTGTGCTTGAGCGCCTCCAAGTGCTGTTTACAGTAACTTCAGCAGCTCCATGCACGTGAACAGAAGTGCCAACCTGATTGGTGGAGATGGTTTTAAAGCGGCGCGTCAAATAAAAAAAAAATGAGCATGAGGTGTTTCTTTTAAAATGACGCTTTTGCACCTGCCGTTTTGCGCGTTGGTGTGCGTGATCACATTGACGCCCTTTATATAGTCATGAGGCGTTAAACGTTGACGGAGAACGCAAGCAAAAACGTCACGGTGTGCACGGGCCTTAAGGGTGTGTGTCCACCGAAGTGTTTTTTTTTCCGTCAAGCTGAGGGTTTGTTTTTTGCGGTCAATGGTAGAAAGCTGAAAGTTAAAAAACGCAGCACTTTTGAGCTAGCCGTGCAATCACAGCGCAAGAGGGGCGGGACAATATCACACAACTGTCAACAAATAATCTTTTAAACACTACAGCGGAGATGCTTTGTTTTATGGCAAACAACTGAAACTACGTTCAAAATGTTTCTACAGTGCAAAAACACTTCGGTGGACACGCACCCTAAGTCGGTTTCACACCGCAAGCGCAAGCAGTGCTTTTTCGGTGTCCATGTTAACAGATTAGACCTTTCATACCGCACACAGAAGCAGCACGTCAGCATGAGGCGTGAGCGTCGCTGAATCAGCAGTGCAGAGATAGTTTCGTCATTTGGTCTATTTTTGTCCGCACACTTTGTTAAAGTGACAGTGCATTGATAATGACTAAAACACATTGAATGACAGTAAAAAGTTGCAATTTTACCCAATAAATGCATCAGTAATATCCACTGAAAAGCTGCGCACTGCAGATGCAGCTGTTGTGAAAGGCCAACGCCTGCGCGCTGCTTCTGCTCTCCATACGCGCTGCTCACGCATTGCTTTTGCTTGGGGTGTGAAACAGGTGTAAGGGTTAAAAATTCTGACTTCAGTCCTTTATTCATCTGGGGTTGCCACAGCAGAATGAACCAACTATTTCAACATCTTTTTTACGTATCGAATGCCCTTCTAGCTGCAACCCAGTACTGGGAAATACCTATACACACTCTTACATTCACACACACACTACAGCCAATTTAGTTCCTCAATTCCCCTATAGCACATGTGTTTGGACTGTGGGGGAAAACCGGAGCACCCAGAGGAAACCCACAGCATCACAGGGAGAACATGCAAACTCCACACAGAAATGCCAACTGGTCCAGCTGGGACTCAAACCAGTAACCTTCTTGCTGTGAGGCAGCAGTGCTAACCATTCAGCCAAATAAGTCTAAATAATTTCTCAGACATTTTTTGTTTTCTCAGACTGCTTGCTGTGTGGAAATCTGTCATTAGATGAGCACTACTGATGGATGCACAGACAGACACGTGTCATTGTTGCGTCTTTAAAATGCAAACTGCACCGGCAGCAACATTTCCACGAACAGATTTAAAGCCTCGGGAAACACCTGAAGCGCTGCTGCGACACAAACAAAAGCTTTTCTCTGCGGTGCTCCGGCGTGACAGATGCGTCTCCAGCTTTTTTTTATTTTACACCCGACTGCAGCTTTAAATCTGGAGGAGCGACTGCTAATGATGCACAACTCACTGGAGAGCAAGAGAGAGAAAAAATCACAGCACATATGCAGCGCTGGAGGACAACATGCACACGACTCAGTGAAAGATGTTTTCAGGCACAAGGGATGCAACTATGTTTTCAGTTCTGTACATCTAAAAAAAAAAAAATACAGAGCTGCTTTAATCATTGCATGTACAGAACACAAACAGATCTTTTATGCATGATTGTACATGATAACGATTGAGATATAGTTTTAGAAAACACTGTTAACTCAATATGTAGTCTCACTTAAGTGGTCCGAAACATTTATGAGTTTCTTTAATTTGCTGAACACAAAGTGAACTTTATTTTTAAACTAATTTCGAGAGGATCACATGCTTAAGATTGCTTGCAGTCGGCCCCGCATTATTCAATTTACGATTCACCAATCAGACGATTACTAAGCCACTATAAATACCCTCAGTTCCATATGACAGCCATCTTCTTTTTGAAGAACCCCAAGGATCTTATGAGTTCTCTCCAAGGACAGCATGTCAAAACAAGCTTCATAATCAACCATCAGCTAAGTGTGTGAACTCTTGAAGGAAGATATTTTGAAGAAAGCTGGAAAAATTATCTTTTGTGTTTAACAGAAGAAAGAAACTCATTTGAATTTGAAACAAGTAAAGGGAGAGTAAATAGAGGCCGAAAGTTCATTTTAGGGTGAACTATACCTTTTTATTTTAAATTTTAAAAGCTGTAAATGCTTTAAAAAATAAACTTTCATTTATTCATTCATTTTCCTTCAGCTTAGTCCCTTTATTCATCAGGGGTCACCAAAGAGGAATGAACTGCCAACTTATCCAGCAAATATTTTACACAGCGGATGCCCTTCCAGCCGCAACCCAGTACTGGGAAACACCCATACACTCTCATTTACACACACACACATACACTACAGCCAATTTAGTTTTTTCAATTCCCCTATAGCGCATGTGTTTGGACTGTGAGGGAAACCGGAGCAATCCAAGGAAAGCCATGCCAAAACAGAATATGCAACTCCACACAGAAATGCCAACTGACCCAGCTGGGACTCGAACCTGCTGTGAGGTGAAAGTGCTTACCACTGCGCCACCGTGACACCCATAATAAAGATATAGTTCTAAAAAACCATTGACTTCCATAGTAGGAAAAAACACATACTATTGAAGTCAATGGTAATAGGTTTTCAGCATTCTTCAAATGATCTTCTTTTGTGTTTAACAGAAGAAAGAAACTCATAAAGGAGAGAGTAAAGGGAGAGTAAATAGTGACAGAATTTTAATTTTAAGGTGATCTATCTATCTATCTATCTATCTATCTATCTATCTATCCATCCATCCATCCATCCATCCATCCATCCATCCATCCATCCATCCATCCATCCATCCATCCATCCATCCATCCATCCATCCATCTATCTATCTATCTATTTATCTATCTGGGTTAGCGAAGCCGTGATTAAATTTATTTGAATAATCAATGTTATCCCAACTCAAATGGATTAAGTTAAAATTTTTAAATTTTTTATTATAAATTTAAGTGGATTGAAGATAACACTATTGAGTTGTCAAAAAAAAAAACTCCAGAATCGTGTTGTCTCAGCTCATTTGAACTAAGTAGTTTGAACAGGCTGCAAAAATTTGTTTTTGAGTGTTGTCTCTAATTTCTTAGATACTTCATAAATTGTGTACAGAATTAGCTTTTATTTGAGCAATTCTTAAATAATTAGAGAAATGCTTTTTCTTAAGAAAATAATTTAAATGGAATATAAAAACTTTTTAAACAAACAATTGCTTGATATATATATATATATATATATATATATATATATATATATATATATATATATATATATATATATATAAGCAATTTAGGTTTAGTTTTCCCCTCTGCTGTGCTGAAAATCTATTTAAAACTGTCAAACACAGCAAAAGGTACTAATAAAATAAAAGTAACAAAATTAAATAAAATGTTTTTGTGCTTCATCACACAGTGGGTAGCATGTTTGCCTCACAGCAAGAAGGTCGCTGGTTCGATCCTCGGCTCAGTTGGCGTTTCTGTGTGGAGTTTGCATGTTCTGCCTGCGTTCGCGTGGGTTTCCTCCGGGTGCTCCGGTTTCCCCCACAGTCCAAAGACATGCGGTACAGGTGAATTGGGTAGGCTAAATTGTCCGTAGTGTATGAGTGTGTGTGTGGATATTTTCCAGAGATGGGTTGTGGCTGGAAGGGCATCCGCTGTGTAAAAACTTGCTGGATAAGTTGGCGGTTCATTTCGCTGTGGTGACCCCGGATTAATAAAGGGACTAAGCCAAGAAGAAAATGAATGAATGAATGAATGAACGCTTCTACGCAACACACACTCTCTCAGACACACACACACACACACACACGCACACACACACACACACACACACACACACACACACACACACACACACACACACACATACACATACACATACACACACACACACATACACACACACACACACACACACACACACACACACACACACACACACACGTGTACCTCCAGATCTCCACAGTCACATTGCTCTCCCTCCTCCACATATCCGTTTCCACACTTCTGTCCTCCATAAAGCACCTTTACTTCCGGCATGTTGAACAAACACATGCCCACACCTTTCTCCAAACTTGCCGCCAGATCCTTCTTACTGCACGTGCTGAAGACCGTCGGGAAAGGGTACCTAAGAAAGACGAAACCCGAAAAACAGCACATCAGTGGTGATTTCAAACCTGCGACTTTGTTTTAGAGCAAACCTGTAAACAAAAAAACAAAAACAAAAAACCCAACAATCTCCACAAGAAGACTAATTTTTATTTTTTTTACTATCAACATACACACAAGTTGTAGTATCAACTTTTGTTACTATCAACCTATGCACAGGCTGTAAAGGCCCCGTCCTCTTCTAGAAAAGGGGCAGAGCAGAGCAGCTCATTTGCATTTAACGACACACAACACAAATCTGCATTTTTGTTAAATGTAAAGGCTCCACCCTCTTCTGGAAAGAGGGCGGACCGCAGTATCTCATTTGCATTTAAAGAAGCGCACACAAAAAAATCTAGTTTTGATTCCACTCTAGAAGGTGCATTCACAGCAGATAATAAATGTTGTGAAGACCCTTTTTTGGAGCTAAACAGTCACTTTTATTATACTTTGTAAGTAATGCGATCTCCACAAAGAAGACCATTCAATATTTTAATTACTTTCAACATATGCACAGGCTGTACTTTCAACTTTAGTTACTATCAACATTTGCACAGGCTGTAAAGGCTCCGCCCTCTTTTGGAAAAGGGATGGAGCACAGAAGCTTATTTGCATTTAAAGAAGCAAAGCACACAAAAAGATGAATATCCGAATATCCGATGATTATCCCTCGGGGCGAAACAAGTAAAAAATAAGAGGGGGAAGCCAAAAATCACGTTACAAAAGTTTTATTTAAGCCCACTGTGATCAAACATTAGGCAAGAACGCCCCGCCAACTCGCACGCCGCTGGTCTCCGTCCCAACCCTTAGCCGGAAGAATCAGACTCCCAAACAGTGGCAGGACGCTGATAAAGGAGCGCTCACTTAGACTCAGGTGTTCCCCATCCACCTGATTATGCCCCGCAATGTTACAGCGCATCTGTAGAGGGAGCAAAACAGACACACAGACAGACACGGAAGACAAATGACAGCGCAGCAGGCGTCACACTACGTTTGAAGAAGTACAACCCCAGAAGTTGCATTTACAGAAATTACTATTCAATTTTGTTACTTTTAACATATGCACAGGATGAAAAGGCTCCACCCCCTTCTGGAAAATGAAAATTCGACATGTTTGATTCCGTACCAGAAGGTGAATTTACAGCAGAAAATAATGCAAAATGAGTTGCTGATCGTCGCCCCTTTTCCTGAAGAAGGTGGAGCCTTTACAACCTGTGCATATGTTGATAGTAGCTTAATTGAATAGTGTTCATTCATGACAAATTTTGTTAAAAAAAAAAATTATACGATCTCTGCAAAGAAAACTGAATATTAACTTTTGTCAACATACAGTTGAATTATTAGCCCGCTTGAATTATTAGCTCCCCTGTTTTATCCCCTGATTTCTTCAACACTAAATATAATTGTTTTAATAACTCATTTCTAATAACTGATTTGTTTTATCTTTGCCATGATGGCAGGAAAATATTTGACTAGATATTATTCAAGACACTTCTATACAGCCTAAAGAGACATTAAAAGGCTTAACTAGGTTAATTAGGTTAACTAGGCAGGTTAGAGTAATTAGGCAAGTTATTGTATAATGTTGGTTTGTTCTGTACACTATTGAAATACAATAGCTAAAAGGGGCTAATAATTTTGACCTTAAAATGGAAAAAAAAAAATTAAAAACTGCTTTTATTCTAGCCGAAATAAAACAAATAAGAGTTTCTCCAGAAGAAAAAATATTATCAGACATACTGTGAACATTTCATTGCTCTGTTAAACATCATTTTGGAAATATTTAAAAAAGAAAACAAATCGAAGGGAGTAATAATAATAAGCTAATAATTCTGAATTCAATCGTATGCACACATGAATGGACCAATCAGATGATGGAACTCCTGCCAAGAGATTGACGTTATCCTGTAAGTGCTGATTGGCACCAGGACTGAAACTGTTTCCAGAGGGTAGAACAGCGAGCGATAAGAGATATTTATGAGTGCTGGACCTGTAAGAAACCCCACTGACTGCATTCAGCAGATCCCCTGAGCTGTGAACTGGAGAAGCGGGAAGTGTTTGTGTGAGCGTGTGCCAACTCTTCAAAACACACATGGCTCAGTTCAGCTGCATTTGGACTGAATTATCCGGCAAATCAAGATTCAAGCAGACCTGGTGTTTGTTCATTTTATTCACAGTTATCATTATTGCAACCTAGCTGCCATATTAGCAAACACCTTAGCTACTCCTTAGCAATGATATTGTAAATAAACGAAACACATATGGCTGTGTCTGAAACTGCCTACTACTTGAGTAGATTCTACATTTGAGTTTGAGTTTACTACACGACCCTTAGAAAAGCAAGTGGTGCTCGCTGCAGAGCCATTTGGGCGAGCTGAGCTCCAGCGAGGGGAAGCTTGAGCTTGAGCTCCACCTTTTTTGCACTTCTTCTAAGTGTGATGTCACTGGGGGTAGGGTTAGGGGTGGGGTTGGTGTACGCATTAAAACAGCTTACAGGAGGCAGAACGAGAGCTCATGCTCCCCCTTGCAGGAGCTCAGCTCTGCTCAAATGGCTCTGCAGCGAGCACCCTCTCTAGAAAAGTGCAATCCAAATCAGTGATTCCCAAACTGGAGGACAAACACAGGACAATGACAGAGCCAGAGGGTCGCTTGGTGATTTCTAAAAGTCAAATAAAATTTTATGAAGCTATTAGAATTACCATATTTTATCCATAACCCACACAAGATAGAGATAGTAGTTAATAGTTACATAAAAAACAACATGCAAATGTAAAGAACCGGGCTTCAGCATTAACGCTTGACAGAGGCCGTGTCTGAAGGTGGGGCTGACGCAATCATCATAGCAGCGTCAGCCAATGAAATTAGTCTGCAATTGGCTAAAGTCTGAGCTGGTGTATTTGCATAAAGCGATCTGATTGGCTGACGCTTCCGTTGGTGCTTGAAAAGTTGAGAAAGTCCCAACTTCTGCAGTGAGCAGCGGCGCCGACGGATCCACAACACAGCTTGGCAACGCCTCATGTCACAAATTCAAAGTGAATTGGAAGCGTTGACGGGGGCGTCAGCCTTACACTAGATTAAAATTACAGCAATAGTGTCAGATGTAGCAGATTGATTTTATAGCACCAGATTAAACTATCTGACACCTTTATGGCAAAATCCCAGTAGATCAGCAGTTTCTGAAATACTCAGAGCAGCCCGTCTGGGACCAACAACCGTGCCATGTTCAAAGTCACTTAAATCACCTTTCTTCCACATTATGATGCTCGGTTTGAACTGCAGCAGATCATCTCTAAATGCATTGAGATGCTGCCATGTGATTGGCTGAGTATAAATTTGCATTAACGAGCAGTTGGACAGGTGTACCTAATAAAGTGGCCAGTATACACCCTGGGGCTAGACAAAAAAACCCGAAACGCCTGGTTTTAGACCACAATAACTCGTTAGTATAATGTAGGGCAGCTCCTTTTGGGGTCAACACAGCATCAACTGGTCTTGGGAATGACAGATACAATTCCTTCACAGTTGCCGGAAGGATTTTGAGTCATTCTTCTTGCAGAATAGTGGCCAAGTCATTACATGATGCTGGCTGAGGAAAACTTTGCCCACATTAAGTATGATTTTTAATAATGAGTACAACTAGGTCATGCCCATGTTATTATACAAATTATTGCCTTTGTCAACCACTAAAACCAGTAAACACACACACATCAGTATGCTGAAGTGTGAACTCTAATGTGTGTGTTTCTCCGATGTAAAACTAATAACACGCCTGTTGTTGCTTGTTTTCCTCCGCAGGGCTGAAGATTGCCATGTGATTGTGATGAGATTGTGATCGAGTAATAGCTCTTGAATTATTGAAATTGTTTGGCACAGGCAGGTTTGATTGGCTCTGATGTGATTGTGAAGTGTTTGTATGCGAGATGTCACACGCAAAGAAACATCTGTCCATGCTGTCAAACACAGAAACTGCTGTCATCCGAACAGGTCGCCCGGATCTGCTCTGAATTTCAAACATCAGTCTGGAACAGAGACCAACACAACATATGACTGCATGAAATGACTCATATAGAGCCAATCTGTCCATGTTTTTCAGCACATGTTGTGTACTGGATACAGGTTTGTCAATTAGCCTAACTAATACAGCTTGATTTGTCAGCACTGTGTAAATAGTCTGCTCAACATTTACAGTACAAGCTAATTATTAGGAGTGGTTGACATCAGTAACTGTTATAATTGATCTGATGCTAAATAATATTAGCCATTGTATGCTGTTGGGGATGTTTCCATCCAGCTTTCTCTTTTTAGTAAATAGAATGACTTTTGGTGACAAAAATTAAATCAAATTTTCTCTAGAATTCATCAACGCACTCAGGGAAATTAACACTCTTTCATTATGTTAGGGGCTGTTTTTGCCCCATTGACTTTTGATTAAAAAGACATTTACTGATTGCAAAGCCATGACAGCAAAAACAGCCACGAACATAATGAAAGGGTAGAAAATTCGTAGTCAATCTATGCAGTGGCGTAGCGCAAAATGCGGAGGCCCCCCTGCAGGGATCGCTGACAGGGCCCCCTGATGAAGTCGGCGGGGGGGATACGTCATACGTCAATTTGCATATCACTGACATCATCACGTTCTACCATTTGTTTGTTTAACAGCCTATGGTTAATAAAGGGGTATTTATAATTGCACTACACTTTATATAAGCATGTTTATTTAACTAAATTTTATTGCTGTTTGAATACAGTATATAATTATAGATGTGTAACGTTAGTGAATGTGCAGTAATCTCTCATGTGTAATAAACTTAGACAAGTTCAGAAACTGTCACTAAAATAGCCTATCTGTGATTGTGAACAAAAAAAGAATAAACGGTCCAAATAAATTGTTAAAATAAAGGAGAAGTAGATCGGTTTGACTGTACAAGGGAAATACCTTCACACTGCCTGTGCTAAATCATTTGTCACCGGTACGCAGAGGGGTGATCTGCTCTCAGGCTGCAGGTGGGAGAGGCTGCTGTAGAGGACTGACTGGGCCGCCTGTCAGTGTTGTGAGGCGGGGGAGGGGCCGGCGGTATCACACGCAGCTCGTTGAGAAGAGTAGGGACGGTACAGTATGGACAAATGACAGTCTAAAAAAATCTCCAATAACACACAAAATAGTCGCTAGATTTGTCGCTAGGGGGCTCTGAAAAGTGGCCAAAAGTCGCTAAGTTGGCAACATTGGCGGCAAGCAATCAGAATGAAGTAGTCCACCGCTTGAGAGGTGTTCAGAGAACACAGACCTGTGAACTTTGGTTCCGACCACAGTTGTTCCCAAGAGTTTGATTATTGCGGTTGCTGGATTTTCAATTATTGAAAATCGCGACGACGCGGGGCCCCCTAATCACGCGGGCCCTCCCCCGCGGCGCGTGCCCTGCGGGCCCATCCGCTACGCCACTGAATCTATGATTACTAAGTATTTCTGTCAAGATTACCAGCGATCGTATTCCACTAGAACGAACGAATGAATAAACACACACAAACAAACGAATGCATGAATAGACGCATGCACGAACGAATGAATGTATGAAAACACAAACGAACGAATGCATGAACGCTCGAACGCATGAATCCACAAACGAATGAACATATGAACACGCGAACGAACGAATGCATGAATGGACCCATGCACGAACGCATGACTGCACAAACGAATGAACATATGAAAGAACGGATGGATGAACGCACGCACAAACACATGAATGGAAAAAGCTTTTAAATGCAGGATAATGTAGGGCCTGTCTTTGCTTTTCACTGTGCGGAATTGAATGAAAGCCTATTAGTTAATTTCATGTTACTGACCAACAGCTCCTGCCCTCATTTCAGTAAACACCAATCAGAGAAGAGAAAATGATGGAAGGAGGTGGAGCGTATAGAGGTTTTCACAATAGTTTCAAAAGTTGCATATTATTATATTACAATAAAAATCTGAAAAAGTTAAGATGACTAGTTAGCATAACTTTATTAGTTACTAATAATTTTAATTAATTGATAATTAATTACCAAAAACTTTAACTGATACAGCTGAAGTTCAGATGTGTAGATGTTCTATGTGTAGATGTTCAATGAATTGTACTTGTGTATTAGGTGTATGTGTTGGGCTTGAATTCCTCAGATGGTTGTCATCATTTCTCTATTTTGGTTAGATTACGGAGTCACGTGATTGATTTCAATAATAATTATAATCATAATAATAATAATAATAATAATTAATCACTTCTTAATAATTAAACAAATCTTGAAATTAAGTGAAGTTTATGTATAAACAAATTTCGAGAGGATCACGTGCTAGCAGCTGACCCGCATTATCTAATTCACTACGATCCAATCAGATGACTCCTAAACTACTATAAATACCCTGGGGTTCATTCCACTGCTATCTTCGTTTTGAAGAGTCCCCCCTTCCTCCCCTACTCCTCCTTCTTAGACGGGTGACACGGTGGCCCAGTGCCTAGCACTGTCGCCTCACAGCAAGAATGTCTCTGGTTCCTGGCTTTACCAAAACTAGCAGACATTTCTGTGTGGAGTTTGCACTTCTCCCCGTGCACACGTGGGTTTCCCCTGGGTTCCCCGGTTTCCTCCCACCGCCTAAAAACTTGCAATTAGGTCAATCCAAATTGGCAACATAGACACGCTTCTAGTTCGTAGTTAATTTCAAGAGCATTCACTTGCTACAGCAGGGGAGTTCTCGAGATCTACCTGAGCTCAAACTCCCCTCCCGCCTTGCAACGGGAGGGAGCCCTGGGCTCGAGGATCTCATGAGTTCAGGGCTCTCTCCCGGGACAGCATGCCAAACAAGCTTTTATAATTAATCATCAGCTAAGTGTGAACTCTTGAAACTAATTTAAACAAAATTTAATTGCCTGAACACTTAATAAATTCGATTTCGAAACTCAAATTTCTTAGATCTACGGCTTATCTCTTCAGCAACCAGCAGCCTTCGCTTCACACTCCAGTTGGCTTTCCTGCGGAGCCAATGAAAACTGTGATGTTTGCTTCAATCCTGGCACACACAAACACACACACACTGAAAGCACAAGAGAAACGCAAGCGTGTGTGTATCTGGCTGTCCTGCAGAAGGGTGGCATGAGCCTGCGGGTGGGTGAGAGATAAGCAGATGCTTCCTCTACCTCCCGATGCCAGAGCAGAGATCAGCGCTCAACGATAACACACAGCCAGACCAGTGTGTGTATGTGTGTGTATGTGTGTGAGAGCCCTCTAAACACACTCAATGCAGAAAGAGCATCGCAGTCAGTACCATTTGTTCTTTATGAGGGCATGAGGAGCTTTCAGAGACTCCACTGAAACACAGGAAGAAATGCAGATATTGTGTGTGAATGGAGAGGAAGAGGACGCCACTCATCAGAGGCCTTTCGTGGTGCGGTGTCAGTGTTTAAAGGGATAGAGGAAGCCAAAAACTGAAGTACTGCTGATATACTTTGTCTCACGGCTTTCTGAATGGGCATGACTTTTAACTTTAAAGACCTAGAGGTATTTTGTGGGCACATAATGGGCCTATATGATTATTATTTTTTATAGCAGTTTTATTTTTATTTTGGGCGAGGCAGTGGTGCAGTAGGTAGTGCTGTCGCCTCACAGCAAGAAGGTCGCTGGTTCGAACCTCGGCATTTCTGTGTGGAGTTTGCATGTTCTCCCTGCCTTCTTGTGGGTTTCCTCCGGGTGCTCCGGTTTCCCCCACAGTCCAAAGACATGCGGTACAGGTGAACTGGGTAGGCTAAATTGTCCGTAGTTTATGAGTGTGTGTGTGGATGTTTCCCAGAGATGGGTTGCAGCTGGAAGGGCATCCGCTGCGTAAAAACTTGCTGGATAAGTTGGCGGTTCATTCCTCTGTGGCGACCCCGGATTAATAAAGGGACTAAGCCGACAGGAAAATGAATGAATGAACGAATGAATGAATGAACGAATATTTTTATTTCAGCCGTCAGCCTCAAGTGTCATATATTATTTTAAACAGGAGAACCTGAAGCTTCAATCTGTATCATTTAAAGGTCCAGTCTAAAATATTTTTGGTCCAAAAACATATGAACAGACAGAAAATATTCCAGAATTTTAAGTAAAACTGTTTTTAAAAAAAGTGGGATTTTCTAGTTATTACAAACATTTTTTTTTTTTTTTTAGAAATGCATGCTAATGTTTTATACTTCCAAAATAAATTTTGTCTACATCCACCATTTCCTGAGCAAATTATAGTATTTTATTCCAATGTTATTCCAGGCATTTTTCAGTGAAAATGAATGTCCAAGATGTTTGCGTTTTTGGTTTTCTCTAACTTTTTTTAGCAGTCAGCATCAAGAGTCATATATCATTTTAAACAGGAGAAGCTAAAGTTTCAATCTTTATCCTTAAAAAATCCAATTTTACATTTTTATGACAAAAAAAAGATACATTTTACAGGATTTTACGAAAAAATAAAGAAAATATGAAGCGTTTTCCACAGCTAATGCAAATAAAATCTCTTTAAGTTTGCTTTTGTTTCTTTAGAAAGTTAAGCAAGGATGTTTTATACATCCAGCATGTATTTTGTCTACATCCACCATTCCCTAAGCAAGTTAAAGCAATTTATTTCAATGTTATTCTAAGGCGTTTTTCAGAGGGAAAAAATAGTGCATTTATTTACTGACAATGTGTTTGCCCAAAAGTTCTGGGAATAAACTAAACAGAAAGATTGTTACAAAATAACAGAACACTGAAGCAAGTTTGACTTTTTCCCAAATAATATATGTTCAGTTACCATAAACAACACCCCTTACAATAAACAAATAAAAAAATAAGAAAATAAGTAATAATGCGTCAAAGTCCAAATAAACATCGTGCAAATCCTCAGTAAAAAAATCAGATATAAATATTTACTATACTATAAATAGTTACATAACTAAACTAGATTCTATACTAACCATCCTCAGGTTTTATGTGCCATAAGGGTTAAACAAGGTGGTTGTGCAAATAGGCGTGTTTACTCATGAGCTGTCAATCAAATGATCTCCTCCAATCCAAGCTTGTTCAGAATAAGTCATTGGACACCCGTCACGCATCAAACCAGCAGAATTGAAGGAGTTTCTCCAGAGGGACTGTTCACCGCTAATGTCTTAATTAATGCAATTACATCGATGTGAAGCTTCTAAACGAGCACCTGCTGTGATGTGAAATTCATTTACGCTTTGATCTATGAAAGCTCTCTGAGAGACGACACACACTAATGCGCTGTAATAGAAGAAACACGAGGCCTAAATGTTTGATTTCAGACGTTCGTTTACACACAGTGCAGAGCAAGGTTATTTTAGAAAACCAGAACTCTAAACAAGACATATAATAATAATATATATATATATATATATATATATATATATATATATATATATATATATATATATATATATATATATATATATATATATATATATATGTGTGTGTGTGTGTGTGTGTGTGTGTGTATGTGTGCATGCCTGTCTATATTTGTGTTTGTATGTGTTTATGTCATTAAAAACTAGGCGCACTTTGGCTCAGTGGTTAGGACTGTCGCCTCACAACAAGAAGGTCGTTGGTTCAAGTTCCGGCTAGGCCAGTTGGCGTTTCTGTGTGGAGTTCGAATGTTCTCCCCATGTTGGCGTGGGTTTCCTTCGGGTGCTCCGGTTTCCCCCATAGTCAAAATTTTTTACTATTTCACTATTAACGGCGATTAATATTTAATTAATCGTAAAGGCTTCTTAACACCGTGTTTTTGCACGGAACAAAACTGCAGCAACTAAACAAAGTTATGCCAACTGTGAGCTAGTTTGTACACCGAGACTAATAACCATGCACACTGGACTGACTATGACTGAGGCTTTTAATTAAGGCAAGCTCGTTCAAGCTCATTATTTCCAATGGAGGGACGCGCACGCAATGCAACGCATTCACGCTTTTCAGGCACACCTAGTTGAGATGACAGGGGGCTTTTGTGACCGCGGGAACGGCATACGGCTGAAGTTTGAGGAAGAAGCAATGGAAAGTACACAGGTTTGCAAACTTACGTAAACCCACTTACAAATAATGGCACCAAGTGTTTTTGGAGAGAGTGCTGAAAGACTCAAGCCTGTTTCACACTGCAAGCGTGAGCATGACTTGTCTATGTTAACAGATTAGAGCTTTCATATTGCACGCAGTAACAGCGTGTCAGCGCGAGGCGTGAGCGTCGCTGAAGCAGCAGTGCTGTGACAGTTTTGGCACTGGGTCTATTTTTACAGCGCTGCACATGCTCAATTAAGGTGACAAAGCATTGATAAGGACCAAAACACATTGAATGACAGTAAAAAGTAGCAATTTAACCCACGGAATGCATCAATAATATCCACTGATTTTTATGTAGTCAATCAAATTAACTTTTAAAACGGTAACAAATATGTATTTAGGCCTGAACTGCAAATCCAAATGTAACATAATTTTAGTTTTAAACTAGTGGGGTTTGAAATCAATGAATGCTAATAATCACGATAACCATGATACCAAGATTATTTCAGAGACTATAATTGTACAATCAAAATTTATAATCGTTCCATCCCTAGACCAAACACATGTGCTATAGGTGAACTGAATAAGCTACATTGAAGAAACTAAATTGGCCATTGAGTATGAGTGTGAATGAGTGTATATGGATGTTTCCCAGTACTGGGTTGTGGCTAGAAGGGCATCTGAAGAGTAAAACATATGCTGGAATAGTTGGTGGTTCATTCTGCTTTGGCGACCTCTAACAAATCAGAGACGAAGCCGAAGAAAAATGAATGAATGAAATTAAAAACTAAACCGTCACTGAAAAACTAACTGATATTAAATTATAATTAGCAAAAATAATAATTGTTTTCAGAATTAATAAGCACTCATTCTGTAGTGGAAAATCTGAACTGAGGCTGTTTAGAGAAACTTTTTTTCTTTGCCAAATAATGAAAACAAGGTGTGTTTAACTACATGATCTTTAATATAAAGTATTTAGCCTTAATTCTTTAACGTTTACTTATTTTTTTGCTTAAATTGTATTTATGTGGTTTTGGATTGAGTTTTTGCACAAATTATTATTAAATTTTTTTATGAATAAAATTTTTTTTTATTTAAATTTAATTGCTAAAATTGTCTCTTGTTGACACTGGATGTGTTAATAAAATACAATTTCTAAAACTAAATCTGAAACTAAATATATCTCTAAACTAAATAGAAATGTGTTTACAAAATAAAAAAAGCTAAACTAAATCCCTTAATAAAACGAACAAAAACTAAAATGTACAGCAAATTTAGAAATGCTATTGAAATAAAAACATAACTTAAAGGGGGACCTATTATGCTCCTTTTTACTAGATGTAAAATAAGTCTCTGATGTCCCTAGAGTGTTTGCTCAAAATACCAAACAAATAATGTTGTATAACTCTTTGAAACATTCCCAGAGATGGGTTGCGGCTGGAAGGGCATCCGCTGCGTAAAAACTTGCTGGATAAGTTAGCGGTTCATTTCGCTGTGGTGACCCCGGATTAATAAAGGGACTAAGCAGACAAGAAAATGAAAGAATGAACTCTTTGAAACTGACCCTTTTAGGATTTGATCCTTTTTGTGCTGTTTTGGTGGCTGTCGCTTTAAATTAAAATAAGATTGTGCTCTTTTCAGAAGAAGGCGGAGCTACAAGTGCCTATGTGTCAGCATAGTGGCAGATTCAAAGACAAGACTAATGTTCTATGCTAATGAGGGAGAGAGAGTTGCTAGTGGGCGGGGCTTTCATCCTCTGACAATGGAAGCCATCAGCCTGTCTGACCTGACCAAAGAAAGTGACGATTGACGTTTCTTCACTAGATGGCAGCAGAGTGCATTTTCTCAACGTAAGTTTCGAACTGCAGCTGATCAAATCATTATAAAGCAGGCAAGTGATATTCTAAAGGCCGGTTCACACTGTGTGATTTTTTATAATCCTGAACGATTGTAGCATGTCAGACTGCATGAACATAGCTCTGATGTCACACTCTAAGATTTCAGCTGTCCAAGTCAGACTGAACGACAATGAAGATGTGCCAAACATGAAAGAATACGCCCCCACAGTTTGCTGTCAACCACCCGTGACACTTTCACTGTCCTGCGCTCTGAAATGATTTCTCACAGCAAACGTAAACAATCTGTAATTTTTGTGTGCAAAATTTTGCACACCGCGTGTCTCAGTTATAAAACCAGATAGAAAAATCTGTTTTGACGTTACCCTGCGGTCACTTGAATTGTCGCATGAATCGGGTCTGAAATCTTCTGACACTGCCAGAACTTTATCAGAGGAAAAATCTGATCCCGACGGGCACTAAGCGGCTGTCTGTGAACATGTCAGACCAACGATCAAAAATCACAGACTTTAGCCTAGGATTTCAGAAATCTTTTAGGGTTTCCCAATTTTTTTTCTCAAATGGCAAAACCGTGGCTGAAATATCACAGTGTGAGCAGGGCTTAAGTCAATCTCTTTCTTTTGTATGTTGTATTTATACCATAGTAATCTGCTAATGTTTGTTTTGCTTTGGCTTTTGCGATTTATTTATTGTGATCTCCTGATTGCAACAGAGAAATAGAGGGAAACCTCTGTAGACTGATGGTATTTCATGCCGTTCAGTCTCATAATCTTAAAATGTGAGCAAAATCACCTCTTTTGTGATCACTTTAGACATTACGCTAGAGAATCATTCAAATGCTAGCTCTAAAGTGATGTGGTGAAGTAGCAAGAGTTTCTGCAGTTCTGATGTCAGCTGCAAATGTGTATGAACCTGGGAAGAAAGTAGTTCCTTGTACAAAAGGGTTTTTAGACTCTCCGTGTTTGATTTTATTTTTTATATACACGATTATGCTATCGACCTGTTGTATAAATGCAATATCACACTAATAGCAGTAAGATATGGCTGTATATCAGCACTTGTGGGTCACTAATGGCCCGTTTCCACTGAGTGGTACGGTACGGTGCGGTTCGGTTTGGTATGCTTTTATGGCCGTTTCCACTGTCAAAAGGCGTACCGAATCAAACCGTACCGCACCCTTTCGAAAGGGTCCCAAACACAAGATAGGGTTCCAAAAGGCGGAGCTAGACGCGCAGCTGAACACTATTGGTTTACAGAAATACGTAATTTGCCTACGCAACAAGCCAGAATGTAAACAAAGGACCCGCCATGTTTGAAATACACAGCGAGAGATTACAGAGAGTGGAACTATATATACATATGCAGTCATGGTCGATCCGGGCTCAAACAAACTCTGTTGTCTTAATAAACAGCCATAAAGTCATGGAGAAGAGCAGATTTACTCTGTGCCTAGTTTTTTACAAGCCAGTCTAAAGCGCGAGCTGTTTCGCTTTCTTGCTTGCGCTCGCCGCGCGTTTCTATCTGAAATAACAAACTTCTTGAGCTGATAATAATAACATGAGCTTGATTATTGACAAGCTTTGGAAACCCAAAGCTGACAAACGTGAGAATGACACATTCAGAAAGAAAAGGACAAACGCGAGAGTGGAGCGCGGAAAAAAGGCAAAGCCAAGGAGCAAACGTGAACAAACTGCCTTGTTTTAATTAATATCATCACCTTTTGGACTAATATGAACTGGGAATGATTGAATGACTCTTTATCAGAGGCTTCATGTGCTGCTGAAGATTGCAGACATACTATTGTAGCTATACTTTGTTGTTTTGAACCTAATTAAGGACGAAATGTCTGCTTTGTGTAGTTCCTCTGTAGTTGGTAACATATCGGAGACTGTAAGGGTCTGTATGTGTTCATATATGTTCATTTATTTATTTTATATAATTAAAGACGCTACAGTAGGCTATTTCGCACCGTCATTGATCTGCAGTTATAATCAAATCATGTTCATAGAAAAGTTAGTAATAAACATTTATACACAAGTATTTGTGTGTATAAAGCGTCTGTTTTGTGAGAAGTGCTTTTCATATATGTGAGCGACCTGTGCAGCTTTATTGTAGACATTTTCTCGAGCGAGCATGACGTCGACTGAAACTCTGTCGTACACCACGCCCACCAAAAGGGTACCCTTGGTAGTGGAAACGCAAGCCTGATCAAGGGGACCCGTACTGACCCGAACCGCACCCTACTGTACCACTCAGTGGAATTGAGCCATAAGGCACTGTGGCCACAAACCAACGCCTGTCTCCCACCAGTGCCGATATATAGTCATATCACACTGCTACTCATGTGATATTGCTCATATACAAATGAGATATTCATTACTTATTTTACCTGCTATATCTGTATGTTTCTGCTTCTATGTGCAATCTGTTTTTCTCCTTTGGTCTTGTTTCTTCATGACACTTTAGTATAAGCACAGAATAGAGCATTGTGTTACAGGTTTTTCATGGGTTCAGTCCAGGTCACAGATTTGATGAAGTCCAGCTAAAACACTCATGCGGATGAACTGATACACACCAGAGGATGCTGGGATGGATTTGGCCGGAGCGTGACCATCTGCCTCCTGAGACAGATTTTACATGGCCTGCAAATGTGTGATTTACTTCCCTGGAATTAAACAAGACAACCGCTATTACAGACTCACTGATATCATGTTGGTGTCTGGAGAAATTACACCCGTTTCCATGAAAACGCTGACTCTCAGCCAATCAGAAACACCCACTGCCTGTCAATCATTCTGCATGTTGAGTCTTGACCCCGTTTTTCCTCTTCTTCTGCTCAGTTTCATGTCATTTTTTTGAGTCCTCAGCCCGTTTTTTCATTATTTTTTGCTCAATTTCATGTCATTTTTTTGCATTTATGTTCAATAAAGAGCTAAAAGTTCAACAGTATTAAACTAAATTTATTAAACAAACGTTTGTTTGCATCACAAGCTCTTCTTAATGGGAGTGATATTTCAATAGATCCTGACTCTAAGGATTTATGAGACTACATTTTCATTATAACCAGTCTCTGATGTGACAGCTTAATATATAATTCTGAAATATTAGCTAGATAAATAGGAAAGCCCCATTCTCCCCTCACCATAATTGGCATCGTTATATTCATGTCAGAATAAACTTTTAAAGGTTCAAGACATCCTGGAGTGCTTTTCTTGAGATTTTAACAGATTTGTGTGTGTTGAACATTAGTTAAGACAACTTTAGCACTTGTCAGCTTTAATTGTGGGGAAACAGGATAATTCTGAGCTTTAGTCAGCTAATTTCATCTTCTAGGTTTAAAATCATTTTTAGGGTTTGTTTAAAATCGGTGACGAAGCGCGAATCTGCTAGTGAAGTGATGATGCGTCGGTTTCTCATTATTATTCATAGCTGAGTTTTCTTATCCAATGAGAAGACCCTGCTACTTCACGAAACACCAAAACACATTTTTTGAGCTGTTGACAGTCGTATATGTGTCCCACACTGCTAAAAACACTATTAAGACACCTATATTTCACTAAAAAGTGTAAATTGGTTGTTTTTGCGTTATTTCAAGCAAATTCGTACTTCCGGTTTGAAACTAATTTTTGAAGCTGCGTCACGGTCATGACATAATAGCCTGTATTTCAGCGTGCAGACTGGACGTCTGTGCCAGAGTGAGTCTTATTACGTCTTACAGTGTGTTGCATTAATGCATGAGTAAGGCTTGGTTCAAACCAATCAGCGCGCTCTATTGTGCAACTTCATTAATATTCATTAGTGTCACCGTGTTTACGCCACAGAGATGCACGTTGTGTTGGCAAAACAAGCGTGAAGTGTTGCTTTTATAGTTTGCTGCCATTAAGTTTTGTTTTCATTTTCTCTCTGTGAGAGCTCAGCTGGATCACGTGTGGATTAACAGTGTACGCGACGCTCGACAACAATAACTTACGTGTCTAAGGAGGAACATCGTTTACCTGAGAGCTGTTCTCATCTGCAAACGCTGAAATCCGGATTCGCTTGTAACGTTAGTCTCCTCTTCATAAAGACGCGGCTCTTGTTGCTGGTGATTGTCCTGTCTCTACAGATTTGGTAAGTGAGCGACCAGTGCTCTTTGTTTATTCAGTTTGTTCGTATCGAATTAAGTTAACTATTGCACTGAGTGCAAACATAGCACCGCATTTAGTGACCGGAATAACACACGCGGCTTTCTGACGCTACCTGCTGTGTGCATCTAAGTTTCCGGGAAATGCAGAGTTTTTTTTTCTCTCATTCGCCGTGCGGTATCAAACATTGCATGAAAAATACACGCTTAGAGCAGATCCTCGAATCAAATATCTTGTTTGTCGCGAGGGGCACGAATGAATTCCCTGAATGAAAGAGCCAAACTGCAGTTAAAGTCCAACATTTAATAATTTGGCAAATAATTCGACTACAGATGTCCATGTAGGTTAAACACCATCACTTTCTCATGTGTGTGTATTTTGACTGAAACTCGCGCGTGCCCAAATAGACACTTCCACACCATCCCACTTTAGTTCCTCCGACACTCCCCCCTAAACAGAGCTGGACACGCCCACTTTTCTGACTTTTTCCAAAGTAGAGGTGTGAAAACACCCTGCTGAAACGAGGGGGTTTCATGGCCCTTTAAGGGGTATGTGTTTGTTTCCATGATCCACATAGTTTGATGCATGGTTTTCCCTGCAATGCTGTCAGGGTCGATACAGCAAAGCAGTTTTTTTTTTTAAGAATTATTTTTGGCCTTTTTACCTTTATTAATAGATAGGACAGATTTTAAACAGGAAGCGAAGTGGGAGAGAGAGACATGGGGTAGGGAAATGTCGTCGAGCCGGGATTCGAACACGCGACGCCCTGACGTGCTATTGCACCATATGTCAGCGCGCTAACCACTAGGCTATTGCGCCGACTCAAAGCTGTTAATTTGTAGCAGACTGTCGTTTATCAGTTGAGGCCCTGTTTACACTAATGTGTTTTTGTTTTAAAACGCATAAGTTTTGCTACGGTTACGCCACCCGTCCACACTATGCCGGAGTTTTCGAGTGCCGAAAACGGAGCGTTTTGGAAAGACGGAAGAGGCTATTTTCATTGTAAAACACTGCTGCTCCGTCTCAATGTGGATGAGGAAAACCGAGACATTTGAAAACAGAGGCGGGGCTGCCGACATTCGCCTCTCTGATTGGGGTTTTTCCTCAATATTAAGTAGCCTAACACACACAGTTCAGACTTCGCAAGTTTGATCAAGGCTGCAGTCTCCCCCTGCTCAGTTTGATATGGAAAACAGTTTACCGAGGACACGGGTAAATCTTCAAAGGGACCAGTGTACTTTATAACCTCATTCACATCACCCTGGCTACGTTGTTTCACTTTCTCAACAATAAAATGAAAACATGATTTAATTTCTAAATTTAAATTTAATTTTGCCTATTTTCATTTTGCTATTAACAACTTAACAGACAGCAGAAATGTTGAGGCGTCGTGCTGCATTAGATGAGCGTCATCTTCACTGTGTGGATATTTATAACAAAACGGAGCCGATAACAACTGCCTCCTTTCAATTTCAGTGAAAATACGAAACACACCCTATTTTTTGCTGAAAATCAGTTTTAATAATCGATAATGGCCATTATAAAAGTAAACCATACAATACGTTTATACATTATAGGAAATAAAGGCAAGCGATCAGTCAATATACAGAATAGGCTACGTGGCTACATTAATCATTAACTTATCTTTGCGCTCAGCCAAAACACGTTAACTGAGAACAAGTAATAGATTCCAATGACCAAAGTCAGGGAATATGTCGTTAGATAAAGACAACAAGATGAATGAAATATCACGTTTAATAAATGTAGTGAGATTAGATCCAGCGGGAGATGCTTGATGGAGTCCGACTAGCACAGCTCTCATCTGGGTAGATAGGCTGCAGCGCTGGCCCGAGAGTGTGTGTGTGTGTGTGTGTGTGTGTGTGTGTGTGTGTGTGTGTGTGTGTGTGTGTGTCACGTGATGTGCGTTTTCAGTGTTTTGGTGTGGATGAAAAGCTGTTCAGAAACGCTGGGTGAAATGCTAGTGTGGACGCGAATCGTTTTCATTCTAAAACGCCGTTTTAAAACTAAAAAGCACTGGTGTAAACAGGGCCTGAGTTCATTACTATTTAGACAGATCGTCTAGATCTGTGCTGGTGTGTTCCCCTATAGAATTACTAGCCCCCCTGAATTATTAGCCCCCCTGTTTATATTTTCCCCCAATTTCTGTTTGATGGAGAGAAGAGTTTTTCAACATGTTTCTAAACATAATAGTTTTAATAACTCATCTCTAATAACTGATTTATTTTGTCTTTGTCATGATGACAGTACATAATTTTTTACTAAATATTTTTCAAGACACTTCTGTACAGCTTAAAGTGACATTTATAGGCTTAACTAGGTTAACTGGGCCAGTTAAAATTTCTGAGTGGAGTTTGCATGTTCTCCCCGTGTTGGTGTGGGTTTCCACCAGGTGCTCTGATTTCCCCATTAGTCCAAACACATGCGATATAGCTTATTGCATAAGCTAAATTGGCCGAAATGTATGAGTATGTGTGTGAATGCGAGAGTATAGGGTGTTTCCCAGAACTGGGTTGCAGCTGGAAGGGCATGTGCTGTGTAAAATTTATGCTGGAATAGTTTGCATATCAATCCGCTGTAGCGACCCCTGATAAATAAAGGGACTAAGCCGAAGAAAAATGACTGAATGAAGTTAAAGAGACCCAAAATCCACCCCAAAACAAAAATTGTCACCATTTACTCAATCACGAGTGTTTCCAAACCTTTCTAAGATTCTCTTTTCTGTTGAACATAACATAAGATACTTTGAAGAATGTTGAAAACTGGTTGCCATTGATATCCATATTAGGAGGAAAAACACCAAAAAACTGCACTAAAAATCAAACAGAATTGGAAAACATGGAGCAAGAGTAAATGATGAAAGAACATTCATTTTCGTGTGAACTGTGCCTTTAAATTGAATGCAAATGAGACCTGTTGCCTCAGCAACCGGCTGAAATAAATAAACTCTAACAACCATGATAGCCTATAAAAGCACATTCATATGCCGATCTGCACACCATCTAAAACAAGGTTAATCACATCCTCCATAGTTTTCACTAAAACAGCCTCCATGTTTTGTACGGATGTGTTTAATTCATGTGTTTTGATCCAGTTTATTTATCACAGGTCTCAGAACAGCTGACCATAAAAGCAGACGTACCGTGTAACAGCACAGCAGATGACAGCATAAATCAGCTGTAAATCGCACAGGCTGGCCTGTTTATGACACTGACGTCATGTACCAGCGGCTAATGAGCGCGTGGCTTAAGGCTAAAGGGTAATGATGTCCTGCTGGCAGGGGTGTGGATGTCTGCTGTTGTGCTGATGACCAAATTATGGAGAAATGGGGCAGAAACACAACTAAACACTGACAGACAGACATCATATGATGAGGACAGATGAATATGATGGTGGGGAGAAAGTCAGTAGATTTATTGAGTGAAGGAAAAGAAATCTATTGTGAAGAACACTAGATGCATTGGCGTTTGATAAACTGATTTAAGGGGATAGTTCACCTAAAAATAAAAATTCTGCCATTATTCTTTCATTCATTTTCTTTTCGGCTTAGTCCCTTTATTAATCAGAATATATATATATATATATATATATATATATATATATATATATATATATATATATATATATATATATATATACACACACACACACAACAGTTCTGTCTGGTTCTCAAATCTGATTGGCTGATAGCCGTGATATATTTAAGTAATATCAGCACCCGTACATCCTCTTTACCCTTTGTGTATTACTCCACCCACATACAGCTAGCAACAAGCAGTCACTACAGATTTAAAGTTTTAAAGATGCTTGCTCAGATGTTTAACTGTCAGCTTATGATTTGAATCCAATGTGGAATAAAGTAGTTCCACATACAAAAAGGTTTTTGAAACTCTCCATGCTTGATTTAGTTTTTATATACACAATTAAGCCGTCTAATGCGCCACCTGGCTTGAGAAACCCGTTCTCAAAGACATATTTGGGTAGCACACATATTCTGCATGCCTTCGGCAGAATTCAAATAAGCCATTTTAATGTAGATTAAAAAGCATATTGATTATATATATATATATATATATATATATATATATATATCTATATATATATATATATATATATATATATATATATATATATATATATATATATATACATATATATATATATATATATATATATATATATATATATATCTATATATATATATATATATATATATATATATATATATATATATATATACATATATATATATATATATATATATATATATATATATATATATATATATATATATATATATATATATATATATATATATATATATATATACACACACAACAGTTCTGTCTGGTTCTCAAATCTGATTGGCTGATAGTCGTGATATATTTAAGTAATATCAGCACCCGTACAGCCTCTTTACCCTTTGTGCATTACTCCTCCCACATACAGGCAGCAAAAAGCAGACTCGGCCTACAGTCTCGTGCCAACGCACGCCTTCCATCAGTGCCGATATCCAGCCATATCGCACTGCTACTCTTGTGATATTGCTCATATATAAATATCTTATATATACATACATATATATATATATATATATATATATATATATATATATATATATATATATATATATATATATATATACATATATACATATATATATATATATATATATATATATATATATATATATATATATATACATATATATATATATACATATATATACATATATATATATACATTCATATATATGTATAGTTGTCCAATCACTTGTCTAATTAATCTAGTTAAGCCTTTAAATGCCACTTTAAGCTGAATAACAGTCTCTTGCGAAATAACTAGTGAACTTTTATTTACTGTCATCATGACAAATATAAAATAAATCAGTTATTAGACATGAATTATTAAAGCTATTGTTTAGAAATGTATTGAAAAAAATCTTCTCTCTGTTAAACCAAAATTGGGGAGAAAAATATACAGGGGGGCTAATAATTCTGACTATAACTGTATATATATATATATATATATATATATATATATATATATATATATATATATATATATATATATATATATATATATATATATATATATATATATATATATAGCTGAACGCATATATGAGCATCTCGTTTATTAGTTTTGTGACTAGGCTCTATGCACAGCTAGAGTTTTATAGCCAATGATAAACTTCCGGTGAATGCTTAATGTGACTATTTTCAATTCTACAAGGTTGTTTTTTACAGCATCGATATTGTAATGTAATTACAATACAGTCAGTTAAATCGACTTAACAATTCATTTAGTTGTTCAGTCGTCGTCAGTAGCAACAGAAATTCCATTGAAAACACTGGGGTAAAATAAACTGTCATATTTTAAAGACATGGCGGGGATGGGGAATGTAATTTAATGCAGAGCTTCTTGTCTTGTCTGAGACCCACTTCATATCGTATATCTGCCAGGCAGTGAAGATCGCTGACTTTTAAAGAAATCAAATCTTAAACATGGCAATTTTGTAATGGAAAGACAGTTCATCGTAAGCCCTTGGGCTGCCTGGCTGAAAATTAAAAGTCTGTGTGCATATAGTCCATTGTGGATGTGCTCACCCGGTGGAGGGCGTCATGATGCAGCCGCCGCGGTCCACAGTGGCTCTGCAGCCGCAGCCGCGCTCTGGCGTGTCATGGTTCATGCCGAAATTGTGTCCGAGCTCATGGGCTAAAGTGACCGCAGCGCCGAGAGGGTTATCAGAGTGATCCTAAACACACACAAACACAACACAGAGATAAGCTTATTTAAAATACATTAATCTCACAATGGACCCTTTTCACAAGACTGTCATGACGCGTTTAAGTGTCATCAATATCTTAAATGCTTAAAAGTATTTAATATTTTGACGGACAGTAAATCTGACATTATTCTCTCCTCAAGCTGTCGTTATCAGTCTCACAATATTTTCCTTATTCTGAAAGTCTTGTCGACACCATCATGGACTTTTTCTTTTATTGTTTCAGCAAATCAGATTGTAATTGATTTGTTGTACTCTCACATTCACTGAGCTCTGAGTTTACCAACTATGAGAACTTCTGCTGCTGCCTTTTCACACAATCACAACTTTACATCTCATAATTTTTTCTTTTTTTCCTTCAGGATTTTGAGTTGGCGTCTGGCGATTTTGCCTTTTTCTTAGAATTCGGAGTTCACATATTTAAATTCTGTACTTTTATTTTGAAATTTCCATCATGATTTTGCCTTTATTCCCTCAGAATACTGAGCTTTTATTCTACAATTTTGCATCGTCTTCTTTAAAAAACTCTAACATGTCAAATACATTTTGAATTTTATTTAAATATTTATTTATGGATTTATTTATTTATTTATGTTTAATTGCTTAATTGTTTCTCGGTTTTTATTTATTTATTTATTTCAGAATTCTGAGATTACACGTCACTATTTTGACTTTTCATTTAAAATTCATAATTTACAGACTTTAAATCTTGCAATAAAATTTAAAATGAACTCTTTAAATAAAGCTTCAATAAATTTAATTTAATTTAATTAAATAAAAAAAATTTCTTTTAACAATAAAACAATACATTTTATGCAAAACATATTTAAAACATTTTGGGCTCTATTTTAATGATCTAGACCAAGGTGTAAAGCACATGACCCAAAAGCATTAACGGCGGGTTCGAATTCACTTTTGCTAATTTGAAGACAGAAAAGTATGGTTAGCGCTGCAGTGTTTGGTCTAACAGGGTGGTCATAGCCAGCCCTCCCTATAAGCGAACTAAGGGGCTGCTTAGGGCCCGCCGCCACAAGGGGGCCCCAAAACCTACTAGTGGTGCGAGCAGTTACCATGCTGAAATTGTTTTATTTGCATTTTACAAATGACCTTATTTGGCAGTGCTTCAGTACTTAAATATTTAAAAATTTTCACTGAAAAGAAAAAAACAAAATCACAATTTTATTAAAGTTGCAATTGTTTTCATGTGAAGGTCATGTGGTGATGCATTTATGCCATTCTACCTTTTCTTCTTACAACTGCAAGTTCTTCTCTCTCAGTTCTAAACTTTTATCTTACAAAATAAAAGTCACGATTCATAGAAATAAACTTGGAATTAAAAGTAAAAGAAATTACAATTGATTAGATAAAGTCAGTTACTCTTTTTATTTATTTATTTTATTCCACTGCAAAAACAAGCATCAATATTGAAATCATCAGTCAAGCGCACACATGCGCACACACGCACACACGCGCGCACACACACACACACACACACACACACACACACACACACACACACACACACACACACACACACACACACATATATACATATATATATATATATATATATATATATATATATATATATATATATATATATATATATATATACACACACACACAAATATCCCCATGCTTGATGATTTCAGATAAACAATCAATTTCAATTTAAAACAAACAGGAGCGATTTTTCCCCCCCCTCCGGGACCCCAGAGAGCCGAAAGGCGTTATTCGTTCTGATACACCTTCCCTCTCCAGACTAGATTTATCCCCTCATCTCTCCTCCTGCCTGCTTGTTTTTCTCTGAGAAACGGTTTCACATGAGATCAGTAATGAGCAGACACTAACGGCTTTTATAATTACTTTTCCACAAATCCGTCAGAGCAGCAGAACTCAGGATCTGTAATTGCTCCAGCGCTGCCAGAACTCGACCAAACTGTCCTGCAGGCTTTGTTTTGGGAAGTGTGAGTGTGTGTCTCTGTGTGTGTGTGGATGAGGCAGGACTGACACAATTACACTCGTTCCTGTAAGTCGCTTTGGTAAGTCGCTCTGCCAAACATGTGAAAATCAAATTAAAATGAAGGAAAAACGCCAGCTTTGGTTCAGTTTGCAACATTTGAGTGATCGTTTGGGTCAGGATTGAAACTTTTAATTGTTCGGATGTTACTTTTTCAGAGTTTAAGATTACAAGCAAATTAAAACTGCAATTAAAAATGTGGGTAAAACTACAGTAAAAATTCAAATAAATAACTATTGGTTTACTACCTGCCTATTATTATTATATTAAGGGTTTATTAGCATTTATAAAGTAAGATCTTATTTTACATGCCTAATCAACAAATCTAAACCCAACGATTACCTTAATAAATATTAATAAGTATCTAATTAGCAGTTTATTAAGCTAAAAGTCTTAGTTAATGGTTTGCTAATTGCGCGAATTGTGCATTAAGATAAAGTGCGATCAAAATGTGGGTTCACCTTATAATTGAATGCATTAACTCTTCAGAATATCAATCAGGAATGCATTAAAGAGCAGGTCACATGGTATCCTGCTATCAAATATTATTTTGTAATTTTAACTAAGCATGTTTTGCTGAATCATTTTTAGAAATTGTCCAATCAACAAGAAAATTGTAGTTTATTGGCCCTTAACTAAGCTGAAGTTTGAATGAACCTACTGTATATACGAGCAATATCACACGAGTAGCAGTGCGATATGGCTGTATATCAGCACTGGTAGGAGGCGTGCATTGGCAGAGACCGTAGGCCTTCTTACTTTGGAAGTCAAAGGTTACAGGTTTCCAGCATTTTTTTCATGTAGGGTTTGATAGCTTTTCTTATAATTTAAAAAAAAAGTGTCATTTTCTTTTAGGCAAATGGTAAATTAATTTAGGGTGCTTTCACGCTAGAATTTTTGGTTCGCACCCGGGTTCAGTTGACTTCATAGTACGGTACGTTTCGCTAGTGTGGACGTATCTTTTGAGCTCGGGTGCACACCCGTGAACCGTTACCTGAGTCTGCCTAAAAGAAGGTGGTCTGGGGTACGGTTCATGCGAACTCTGGTACGGTTCACTTCTGATGTGAATGCAATCATACCAAATAACGGAAGTGAACCGCCAACTGTACAACAAACTATCGTTTTCATAACATTCATTTGTGTGTGTGTGTGTGTGTGTGTCACGTTTCGTACCTTAGTGACACGCACGGGACTGAGCCAGAGCAAACACAGTGATACACAGACAGTGATGTCTGCTTGTCTCCTCCAAAAACAGCTTCTACACTGTGTGATGTTCTGAATGTTTATAATATTTTTGCGGCAGATGGACGCGAGTCGCTTTCTGTATGTCCAAGACCAAAAGCTTCAGTTAAAGCAGAATGACCGCGATGTGCGGACGTCTTTCCATTTTGGAGCTTGCTTTCGTGACCGTCACCTAGCAACGGCTGTAAAAAAAACAGCAGCTCGATGACGCAAGCGTACCGGGTTTCAGAAGGAAAAAAGAAAGTGTGAACACAAACCAACTGAGGAGGTGGCAATTGGGGACAATCGAACTTGGGTAAGTCCAGGCAATTGAACCAAGTGTGAAAGCACCCTTAATCTTCACCAAATATTTTTTTATTTGGAATGATTGACAGGTGTCACTCACCATGACGATGCCTCCTGACTGCTCGGCGGTGCACATGCTCATGATGGGAGCCATGCCGATGGTGGTGCCCTGGAAGTAAACACCACTGTGGAGGCAAAATAAAACTTGATGCATTTATCACCGAGTGTGTTTACGTGCATATCCATAACCTGATTATTATTCATAAGCTGACAATCTATGAGGTCATGTAAACATATTTATCAGAGTGAGGTTATAAAAAATGGACATAAGGATATTTCTATGTGCTCATTCTGTGCATGTATTGCAGTAGTAAAGCAGTATGTATATGAATGTGTGTTTATCCAGCAGACCTGATGAGCTGAGCGTTATCATGGGCTCTCAGCGGCAGCAGCTTGAGTTTCCTCCAGTCCAGAAACTCGTGCAGTGATGTGAACGGATCCTGTGTTATAGAGCATTTGTCTCCGTCACTCCACACCTCCAGTCCAACCAGAGCCACGCGGATATTCAGAGACCTGTAGAACTGAGATCAGCAAAACAATATGTACAGCAATGAAGGGATAGTTTACCCAAAAATTAAAAGTCCTCATTCATTCATTCATTCATTCATTTTATTTTCGGCTTAGTCCCTTTATTAATCTGGGGTCACCACTGCGGACTGAGCTGTCAGACTCTGTTCCTCTGTCCTGTGGTGTGCCTCAAGGTTCTGTCCTAGGCCCTCTTCTTTTTAATTTATTTATGCTCCCTCTCAGCAAGATTATTAGTAGTTTTAAAGATATATGTTATCATCGAGATGATGTACAATCATATTTTTCTTTTGGCCCTGACAGGCTAGACAAACTGTCTCTCTTGCAGGATTGTTTAGTCTCCATTAATAAATGGATGGCGGACAATTTTCTGCAACTGAACCCTGATAAAACAGAAATGTTGATTTTGGCTCCAGATAGCATCACCCCAATGATAAGGCAAGTTTTGGGGGGTTTGTCATCTTCAAATTGCAGTGATATTAGAAATCCAGGTGTCATCTTTGATCGAGCTCTGTGTTTTAAAAGCCATGTTAGGTTTATTGTTCGTACATGCTTTTTTCATCTGAGGAACATTGCAAAATCAGAGACATTGTGTCAAAGGAAGAGATGGAGATGCTTGTCCATGCCTTCATCTCTTCTCGATGGGATTATTGTAATGTTCTGTTCACTTGTCTGAACAAGTCTTCTATTGATCGATTGAATGCAGCAGCGAGGCTTTTAACCAACACACATTACTCCTGTGCTTAAGGCACTTCACTGGCTTCCTATTAGTTTTAGAGTACATTTTAAGATTCCGGTAATTACCAACACAATCTCACAGCAATTCGTAACTTTTGAATTAAGTGGCTAATTCGTATGAATTCATACAATTTAGTACGACTTGCTCTTCCCCTAATGACGGTTGGGTTTAGGGGTGGGGTTAGGTGCCACGCCTCCTTTTTAAAATCGTACAATTTCGTACGACTGAACTCGTACGAATTAGCCACTAAACTGGCAAAACGTAAAAAACTTATGTTTTCTTGTGAGATCTGGCAAAGACCTTTTAGCCACAGCCATTCCCAAAACTTGTCTTAGGACTGCTGCGTTCACACCAGATGCGGAACGCGCGAGTAAATCGCGATATTTGCGCATAAATAGACATGAACATTTGAGTTTACTCACTTTATTTGCGCGTCAAAATCCACTTCATTTTAATGTCACATTCGCTTCATTCAGTGCTGTCAAACTAATTATCACGTTCAAAAAAGTGTGCAGTTTGCATGTTCTCCCTGCATTCGCGTGGGTTTCCTCCGGGTGCTCTGGTTTCCCCCATAAGTCCAAAGACATGCGGTACAGGTGAATTAGGTAAGCTAAAAAATTGTCCGCAGTCTATGTGTGTGATTGAGAATGTATGGGTGTTTCCCAGTTATGGGTTGCAGCTGGAAGGGCATCCGCTGCTTAAAACATATACTGGATAAGTTGGCGGTTCATTTCACTGTGGAGACCCCAGATTAATCAAGGGACTAAGCAAAAAAAAATAAATAAATGAATAAACAGTTATAAACAACGTAACCATAAAGATTTGGATGTTCTCATAGGGATTCTTATGCAAATCACTTCCTGCCCTCCATCTGAAATTTGTGCGTCATCAATGAAAGCCAATGGTTACAGCTTTTCAACATTTTTCAAAATATCTTCCTTTGTGCTCAACAGATAAAAAAAAAACACCTCATAAAGGTTTGGAACCACTTGAAGTAAATATTTTTTTCGGGTGAACTACCCCTTTAGGGCATCCCAGTGGCGCAGTGGGTAGCACAATCGCCTCACAGCAAGAAGGTCGAGCCTCGGCTGGGTCAGTTGGCATTTACTCACAATCAAGTGGTTTAGAAGAATTATCAATAATTATAATTATGTATTTATTTCTTCTGTTGAAATTGGGGAACACATATACAGGAGGGCTAATAATTCTGACTTCAACTGTATATAAACCTTAAATGCACTTTAAAAGCAAAACATTTCAGAAAAATTGCTTCATACAATGATGTTTTCTGTCTTTATTAATAATTCATTCTTCCATTAATCATTATGACAGGCTTTCCGAGTTTACCTTGTCCACATAGTTTGCAATTTCCGCAAGCCTCTGTTTCACTTTCTCCACATCTTTCCCCTGTTTCTGATACTGAAATGCAAAAGAGGACAAAAGAGTCTTTAAACTGCAGCCAAATGAGCCGCTGGTTGGCCGGCAGCGGTAAATGTGACATGAGCTCATTCATTTTCCACAGATGAAGAGCCAAACATGAGCTCCAGACTGTCAGACGGTGAATGGAGAACGCACAAAAAAATTCTGAAAATAAAAGCGCAGGCTGGAAATGTTTCGTCCGTGACTGCTGTAGGTCCAGTGACAATAAAGCTTTGATAGCTGTAAAACTGGCCAGACTAGAAGAAATGAAGTATTTCTACCGTATGTTTCTTTAGCACCATCTTGCCTAAACTAAATGATCAGGGGCCTCCTGTACGAAGACTTGCGTTAAATTCATACTAAAACATTGTGTAAGCACAAAGCAGTAAATGTGCGTACGCAGTGAAAAATTCAGGGTCCCACTTTATAATAAGTGTCCTTAACTAATATGTATTTACACAGGAATTAATAGTTTGTTACAATGTACTTATTGTGTAAATACATGTATTTACTTTGTACTTATGCTTGATTAAATACATGTAATTACATCTGTAGTTAACTTTTGTAACTACATTTGTAAATACACTGTTGACCATGCCTTACACCTTAACCCACCCTTAAACCTACCCATGCCACCAAACCAGTTCATAACCCAACCTCTATCCCAACTCAAAAGCACCACAAGTGTTCTCAAATACATTATAAACACAGTAAGTACATTGTATTTATTTTTTATTTATTTTTTGAGGTAAGTACATAGTGGTTAAGGACACTTAATATAAAGTGGGACCAAATTCAGATGTATGAAACACTGCGTACGCGGGATCCCATGCATATTCTCTGTGTACTGAACTAACATGCAACTGAGCGCACGTGCACGAGCGCAAAACCCCTCCCTGCCTCCTCCCCCTAATAAATATGCTAATGACTCTACCTTGGCAAAACCAAACGAAAAAGCAATGGCAAAAGCAAGCAAGAGGAGAAACTTTGAACAGAATGTGAATTGGAGGTGCTCCTATCGAAGGTAGACCAGAGAAAAACTGTGTTATTTGCAAGTTTGTCCTCCGGAATTAACAATAAAAGAAAAAAATATATAGAGTGGGAGAGTTTAGCTGACGTGGTTAACGCAGTGGGAATTGAATTTAAAAAAAATGGTCCGATGTAAAGGTGTAAAATTTCGTAGTGTAGTGCAAATAGCACACCTCGTTGGAATGAGCTAGTTGTGTGATTCTCGCCCATCACCGTTTGATTGGCAGAAACAACATAACTAAAGAGAGCAGCAAACAGCAACATGAGTGGCGCAGCTCGTAAAGCGCACGGCAAGATGTTTTGACACGTTCGATCATGTACTCGGCTCGAATCCAGCGTCTGATGAACTCATTCTTCTTTCCCTCACAAACAAAACATCAGATTTTGCCTACTCTTCATCACGAGGAAGACAAGTAGGAATCATTAATAAGTGTGTGTATTATGTTAAGCGCATTTAAGCATCACATATTATTTGCACATTTATTGAATGAAAATGTTTCCGATTCACGTATGCAAATTCATCTTCGGGTGGCGCCTTTATAGCAGTGTGCGTGCAGTCGATCGATTACATTAGGAAAACCGGCGATCGCTGCAAATTGCCCTTTAATGTTTGGCTTGTCGACTGCATGGTATGGAAACCTTATATACCTGCTAGACATGCGGATGATCCCGTCCCATACAGCTGCCATTGCGCGGCTCAAAGATACTTTGCAGTGTGCAATTTGTGCCTCTAGGAATCGGCAATGGAAATAAAACAAACATACACAAGAAATGAACGTACGCCAGACATGAAGTTGGAGTGGAACAACGCACATTCTCACGTTCATTTCATCATTAGTAAATTCAAACGTGAATATGAAATCTGGCTTACACAAAGTTTTTGTGAGATACATGAGGCCCCATGTTTTGTTTGTTTTTCCTTATAGACATACGCTGTAAAAAATATCTGTTAATAGTTTCTCAGTGCTTTCTGCAACCCAGGCTCATTCTAATTATGTACCCCTGTATACATTTCTGGAGAGCGCCAAATGCGGCCCAGGAGCTACATTTATTTATTTTTTTTTGCAGTTTTTGTGAATCCACCAGAGGGCGCTGTGTACACTATTTGAGATCTCAAATTTCTCCTACGAGTGCCATTCGAGCCTGCTGTTCTCATGTAAATCCACTAGAGGCCACTGTTGACTGACTGACTCACTGACTGATGGACTGACCCACCCTCTTCCATCCCTAAAACCAACCGTGTTTATAAAAGCATCGATTGACCAGTGCTCACCCACTTCCCTAAACCCAACCAAAGTTTTTTCAAAAGCAATTCTGAAAAGAAAATAGCCCTCACGGCAGCCTGATTTTTACATTTTAGGATTTTACCACATTCTCACCCTGGTATTTACTTTATTGTTTTTTAATTGTATTGTTTATTGTTTTGGCTTTAGCTTTATCTGCTTTCTGGAATCGTCCTTCACTGGACTCAAACACCCTGTCATTAGGCCCACGCATTTTGGGGGAGCTCAGAGATATCATTAGGGTCCCACAACTGACAAAAACCACTCCCACTCTTCACTTTCATCTCTGAACCCCCGCCCCTTCCTCTTCACTTACGTTCGCGACCATAAGCCCCCTCCAGCACCCACCCCTCGCTCTTCACATTTGTCCACGCACATCCCACCCCCCACACTTACATCTACTCCTCACTTTCGTCTGTGACACCCAAGCCAAACCCCCCTCTCTTCACTTTCGTCCGTGACACCCAAGCCAAACCCCCCTCTCTTCACTTTCGTCCGTGACACCCAAGCCAAACCCCCCACTTCGCTTTCGTTCATGAAAAACACCCCCCTCCCCCTTCAGTGAAAGGTTGTCGGTGGGCCCGTAGCGGCCCCTGTATGTGGCGAGCTACTGAACAAACTGTTGACAGTGGGAAAGCTGTCCATAAGGACGCTGTCAGCTGGTAGCATGAAAAGGAATGAGATCATACCACCCCGCTCGCATTTGTTTTAAATATGAAATGCAGCCATGCGCACTTCTGACTATATAATTCATGTCCTCCAGAAATGTATATAGCACTACGTTTTCAGAATGAGCCTATGTTGAATTTCTGTTTTGCTGTAAATTGCATATTGGGATGTTGATAACTTCTCCGTCCACTTTTGATGATGAAAATTCCCCTCTACAGTTTAACAAAGCCCCTTTTATTGAGATTTAAATAGTTTGAAATAATATAATACTTCAGAAATAAAATAAAGATCAATAAGTCTGAAAAACAACAGAACATTTTACAGGTGTAGTATGTGAAGTCCTCTTAAAGATAGCTGTAAAGGTGTTTGTTAATTACCTCTCGGTTGTCTGCCACAATGATCAGCTCCACGTGCTTGGTGCTGCTCTGAGCATCTCTTTTATGCTGCGGGATCAGAAAGACAGACAATGATAAAAAGAGAATGATCTTCTTTTTACTGTTTTTTTTTTTGTTGTTGTCGTTTTATATGGTAATATTATTTTATATTATTATATTTATGAAGTTATTGTGAAGCATGCTATACTAGAGCTAAAGATCTTTGCCGGGACCCAACGGGTTTGGGCTTAATTTCTATCATTTTAGAAGGGGTGCGCGGTAAATGAACATGTGATTTACGTAGCCTAATCTTGGTGAGTAAAGGATTTTTTAATTATAACTAAATATTAATTACACCATAAAGGCATAATGTAGACTGAGTATACAGGCTAATATTGAAATTATTCTTTT
The DNA here is from genome assembly GCF_052040795.2 of Danio rerio. Classification (NCBI taxonomy): domain Eukaryota; kingdom Metazoa; phylum Chordata; class Actinopteri; order Cypriniformes; family Danionidae; genus Danio; species Danio rerio. Next base: position 47,627,815 of record NC_141032.1, on the reverse strand, counting down.
ACTATTCAGCTTCACCAAAAGTTTCAAATCATCAAATCATCACAGAGCCTTTATCTTAATTTCGTTGTTGTCAAATAACTTAATTTAGAATTTATTTTAATTTAATTTGTTAAGGAAGACTTGTTTGTATTGGTGTGTTGGCCAATTTAAAGGCTAAGTGTATGTACATAGGCTTTTTTTAGATTGCTGAGAGATGTTAGGATGTTACAGAGGACTTATTTTATTTCTTTGTTCCAACTTCCAGTGGCCTACAGTCTACGTTTGTTATGAATAAATTATGTTAAAATGACGGTGGCCGGGAAGTGCAAAACAACATTACAAAGTGTGAAACACTTTTGCAAAGCTCGAGACAAATTTACATTTTGAAAAACATTTTTATAACTCAATTACATAGGAAAAACTATTTCACCAAGGACAAAACAAATTTACATTTTAGAAAAAAATTAACAAGACGGAAAACACTTTTACAAATCCCGAAACAAATTTACAATTACAGATTCCCTACAGAAAGGGAAAATAATTATGGTTATTATACAATTACAGTACTAAATAATCCCATTCAAATATCTGTAATAGGCATCGAAAATGTTTTTGAAAGTCTATTGTGCTCACCAAGGACGATTTTTTGATAATAAATACCTTCTACGTGATAAGTTATCAAGTGTTCACTCTAATAACTTTTTTTTAATTTCTTCCCAGTATGTGATGTTTTTTAGAATAAAACAACACATTAAATAAGCCAAAACAAAGGACTTTTTATTCTGAAAATGCGTCTGCTATATCTGTATTACTGTCACCGACTCGGTCCCAGTCATTCCCCTCGCTGGCCAGCAGAGGCCACCATCTCCGGACTTCTAAGCATTACATCATCCTTTCACTCTGATCATGCACACCTGAACAGAATCCCGTTAATGACCCACGTACCCTTTATAAGCCAGCACCAAACACTCATTCAGTGCGAAGTCTTGTTTATCCCCGGCCAGCATTTCTGAGCGTTATCCCTGCCTGATTTCTTGTGTATTACTCCAGCCTGTTTCTTGACTCTGCTTCGCCTTCTGCCTGCCCACGACCCTTGCATTGTATACGGACTCTGATACTCGCTGCCTGCCCACGAACCACGCCTGTTATACGGACTCTGATGTTTGCTACCTGCCCACGACTCACGCCTGGTTCACGGACTCTGATACTAGCAGCCTGCCCTCGATCTATGCCTGGTAATACTCACTGTGTCTATCCATCGCCAGTCTTTATTCATCATAGACTGTTGTTGTTGTGTGTTTGCATGTTAGTGCATGTTGTGTGTGTGTGAATGAGAACTTGAGCAATAAATACTGCATAATGGATCCCTCCGTGTCAGTCTCCTCGTTACAATTACAGTATATTTGCTAGATAATATTTGTTTACTTATTTTTTGTTAACAAATTTAAAGAGATCAGTAATGTTGAGAAATCAGCAAGAAGTCATCAAGCGTGCAGACAAAAGAATGGCTGTTGGTCGTTCTTTGGCTTTTTAACAATTGTGACACCGCCTGCTTTACAAGGACCAATTAAATATTACAAGGCCCTGTTAAATTTGCATGTAAATAGCTTTCAAAGCTCACATAAAACCCCAAACCAACACCGGACTGTAAAAGAATTGTGTTACGATTCATGAAAACGTTTGCTTGAAGGGAGGGGAAACCATTTAACTTGCTTAGACTCATATACTGCTACTCTCTGATGTTTTGAAGTTCTTCTTTTATCTTCATTTGCTAGCCACTTTAGATAAATGTATCTGCTAAATAGATAAATGTAATTAAAAAATAGTGAATTTCTAATTTTATAAAGTCAATTTAGGATCAGCCAGTTAAACTATCTGAGTTCATGAAGGTGTCTGTGGTCTTCATCATGCATTCAGCAATGCTCCTCTCGCTCTCAATGTAAATGCTCTTGTATTGTTTCCAGCGATTGTTTTTCTGTGAATAGGAATAAAAGGCTAGACTTATCAATATCAGGTTTGAATGTAGAGAGCGATCAGGGTCATATCATCTGATGGGTGCTTCAACCTGCTGCTGATTTAAAGGAGAAAGCAGATAAGAGTCTAACTGAATGAAATGAGATGATAGTGCTGTGCCATCTTTTGAGCTGAGAAAACCTACAGGCTACACAGTATGTGCATGTGTATGTGTGTGTAAGTTTTTTTTATCACATATAGGGATATAAATCTGTATATTGACATTTGACACAGCTATTACAAGGTGGTGAAATATGAGGAAAATAGGAGGATAGGGCGAGGTAAGGGGAACACAAAATACAGTTTGTATGGAAACCTATGGCTATGTAATGTCCCCATAATTCACAAAAACAAACGTGTGTGTGTGTGTTTGTTATGACTTAGGTTTAGGTGTAGTGAAGGAGAATATACAGTCTGTACAGTATAAACATTATTACATATTTGGGAAGTCTCCATAAGGACAGTTGTACAACTGTTTGTCTGTGTGCAGGTTGATGTGGTTTACAGGGACAAAGTTAACAACGTTGTGACATGGGTATGATAGTAGTACTCTATTAAGGCAGTTTACAGAGACATATATACAGTACTAAATATTTTACATCTATGGAGTTTCCCTGTAAACTATGTATACAAGTCTGTGTGTGTGTACATCTTTATGTGGTTTACAGGGACACAAAGTTGTACAGTATAAATCATGGATATGATGACTTAGTAGTTCTCTATTAACGTGGCTTACAGAGACACATATTAAAGGGCCATGAAACCCCCTCGTTTCAGCAGGGTGTTTTCACACCTCTACTTTGGAAAAAGTCAGAAAAATGGGCGTGTCCAGCTCTGTTTAGGGGGGAGTGTCGGAGGAAGAAAACAGGCTTGGTGTGGGAGTTTCTATTTGGGCGCGCTGAATTTCAGAGTCAAAACACACAACCACAGCGGACAATGTGACTGTGTTTACATGGACATCTGTAGTCGAATTATTTGCCAAATTATTAAATGGTGGACTTTAACTGCAGTTTGGCTCTTTCATTCAGGGAATTCATTCATGTCCCTCCCGACAAACGAGATATTTTATTCGAGGAGCTGCTCTAAGCGTGTATTTTTCATGCAATGTTTGATACCGCACAGCGAATGAGAGAAAAAAACCCTCCGCATTTCCCGGAAACTTAGATGCACACAGCAGGTAGTGTCAGAAAGCCGCGTGTGTTATTCCGGTCACAAAATCCAACACAAGGTTATAGTTTGGTTGTAACTGTTAGTGCTAACTTGTTTACAATCGGTGCAATAGTTTGTTTGATACAAATAAAATACGAACTGAATAAACAAAGAGCGCTGGTCGCTCACTTACCAAATCTGTAGAGACAGGACAATCACCAGCAACTAGAGCCGCGTCTTTATTAAGAGGAGACTACAAGCGAATCCGGATCTCAGCGTTTGCAGATGAGAACAGCTCTCAGGTAAACAATAATCCTCCTTAGACACGTAAGTTATTGTTGTCGAGCGTCGCGTACACTGTTAATCCACACGTGAGTCTGAGCTCTCACAGAGAGAAAATAAATACAAAACTTAACTGCAGCAAACTATAAAAGCAACACTTCACGCTTGTTTTGCCAATACAACGTGGCGTCTCTGCTGTCTACACTCTGACAGTAATGAATATTGTTAAAGTTGCACAATAGAGCGCGCTGATTGGTTTGAACCCAGCCTTACTCATGCATTAATGCATCACACTGTAAGACGTAATAAGACACACTCTGGCACAGACATCCAGTCTGCACGCTGGAATACACACTATTATCTCATGGCCGTGACGCAGCTTCAAAAATTCGTTTCAAACCGGAAGTACGAATTTGCTTGAAATAATGCAAAAACAACCAATTTACACTTTTTAGTGAAATATAGGCGTCCTAATAGTGTTTTCAGCAGTGTGGGACACATATACGACTGTCAACAGTTACTAATCAGACCTGCTACACGTATACAATCCTGGTAGGTCACTGAGGTCTTCTGATGAATTTATTCTATCTGTACCAAAGTCCCGGTGTAAGTTTGCTGTTGTCGCCCCAAAACTTTAGAACGGGCTTCCGCCCCACATCAGAGATGCTCCAACTCTACCTGTTTTTAAAAAGCGTTTGAAACACCATCTTTGTTTTTTAGTATTTGAGCCTTTTTAATGTTGAGGGATTTGCCTTATGTTTTAATTGTTATTTATGTGATGTAGATTTCATGTTTAGTATTGATTATGTTCAGCACTTTGGGCAACGTTGTGTTGTAAAAAATGTGCTATATAAATAAACTAAACTAAATAAATAAATAAACTAAACTAAACTAAACTAAACAGCTCAAAAAATGTGTTTTGGTGTTTCGTGACCCTTTAAAAGTATAAAATACATTATAACCATTAAGTGTCCCTGTAAACTATGTATACAAGTCTGTGTGTGTATACAGGTTTATGTGATTTACAGGGACACAGAGTTGTATAAAGACATGAGTATGATGACTTGGTAGTACTCTATTAAGGTGGTTTACAGAGACACTTATTAACAGTATAAACCACAGTACACCCATGGAGTGTCCCTGTTAATTATGTATACAAGTGTGTGTGTGTATGTGTGGGTTTATGTGGTTTACAGGGACACAAAGTTGTATGAAACATAAGTACAATGACCTAGTATTACTCTAGTAAGGTGGATTACAGGGACACATTTACAGTACAAAATACATTACATGTATAGAGCATCCATGTAAACTATGCATCCAAGTGTATGTGTGTGTGTGTGTGTGTGTTCACAGTTGTATAAAGGCATGGGTATGATGACTTAGTCGTACTCTATTAGGGTGGTTTACAGGGACACATATTTACAGTATAAAAAACTAAACCTATACAGTGTCCCTGTAAACTATGCGTACAAGTGTGTGTACAGGTTTATGTGGTTTACAGGGACAAAAAGTTGTATAAAGACATGGGTATGATGACTTAGTAGTACTCTATTAAGGAGGTTTTACAGGGACACATAATTACAGTATAAAAAAACTAAACCTATACAGTGTCCCTGTAAACTACTGTATGTATACAATTGTGTGTATCTTCGGGTTTATGTAGTTTAGAGGAACACAAAGCTGTATAAAGACACTGGTATGATGACCTTGTAGTACTCTATTAGGTGGTTTACAGGGACACATTTACAGTATAAAACACTAAGCCTTATGGAGTGTCCCTGTAAACTGTGTGCAAGTGTGTTTGCGTGTGTGTATATGGTCAGGTGTATGTGGTTTACAGGAACACAAAGTTGTATAAAGACATGGCTATGATGACTTAGTTGTACTGTATGTTTGTTTTTGTGTGTGTGTGTGTGTGTGTGTGTGTGTGTGTGTGTGTGTGTGTGTGTGTGTGTGTGTGTGTGTGTTTAACATTAGATTAAGCCTTTCTAGTTAATCTTCAGTGGAGTTTAGCATCACTCTTAAATGAAGACGCTCATTCCACAACCTGTCGTTTTGTCAGATTGGCTCCAACATTTGCTGATTTTAGACTAACAAGAACATTTTGAGTTTACAGGATGTTTGAACAATACAATGATCTCATACATGTGAAAATATCAAAGGTATTTTGATTTCTCAGTTCATGACCCCTTTAAACAGGAATACTGGTTGTGGTGTGTTAATCTGAGCTCACCCGTGCACTATGAGAGCTGAAGACTGCAGTGTTGAACATCTCTGCAGGCTGTGAAATATTATGACCGTGTCCACAAGTTCCCTGGGTGAGTTTTAGATGTTGTCCTCTGTATAGACGGTGAGTGTTTCCCTCCTGCGTCGGCTCCAAGACATACACTTCATCTTCAAGTGAAATTAGGCCCCTGTAGCACAAGATGAAGTTTGAATGTGTGCATGCATTTTAAGCAGTGGTGGAAAGATCTGACTCAAGTACCAATATTTGCCCAAAAATATAGTGCAAGTAGAGTAAAAGTAACTGTTGTAAACATTACACAAAGTATGAGTGGGAAGTAGCCCTTTTAAAAGTACTCAAGAGTAGCGAGTATTACACTCTGAATGGTTGATGTGTATACATGCAGTTTGTGCATATGTGTGTAAACGTAACATTCTGTAGTGCTTTCATTCATTCATTCATTCATTTTCTTGTCGGATCAGTCCTTTTATAAATCTGGGGTCGCCACTGCGGAATAAACCGCCAACTTATCCAGCATGTTTTTATGCAGCAGATGCCCTTCCAGCTGCAACCCATCTCTGGGAAACATCCACACACTCATTCATACACACACTCATACACTACGGATAATTTAGCCTACCCAATTCACCTGTACCACATGTGTTTGGACTTTGGGGGACACCGGAGCGACCGGAGGAAACCCATGCGAACGCAGGGAGAACATGCAGACTTCACACAGAAATGCCAACTGAGCCGAGCTGAACTTCAAATCAGCGACCGAGCGACCTTCTTGCTGTGAGGCAACAGCACTACCTACTGCGCCACTGCGTTGCCCTGTAGTGTTTTTGGTGATTGTTTAATGGTAATGAGATGCTGTATGCACAGTTTACTTGTATTTAACATAAGATAAATTTTGATATGGAAAACAATGTCTGATTTTAATACAATTTAAATGCATAAATTAATTTTGATAGATGTTATGGTTTTACAGAATACACATTTGCATCTGCATCGTGTTCTTAAAGTCAGAAAACATGCAAGAAAAAAAACAAGCGTTTTCTGTATTTAAAGATATTTTAAGACAAATAGAATGTGGAATGATTTTAACTTTAAATACATTTTCTCCAATTATATATACTCTCTGTCAGATTTGTGAACCATTCATCTAGTTATAATAAAATAATAATAATCATCATAATCATGACAATAATAATCATAATAAATATAGCTGCAAGCAGCAATTAAGGGGCCAAGCACTTTTGGCCAAAAGGTGGCGCTGCTCCAGAAGTTTTTGAGTACTTTCAGGGCATGGGGTTGAAGATGCATGCCATGTTTTGTAATGATATGTGAATATGTTGGTAAAATATAGCATTTTTCCCAAAACTCGAAATGGGCGACGCCCAAAATGGCTGACCTGTGAAAATCAGACATCATTCGACTCGACATGCTCTGCCAGATGTAATGAGACCAGTTTTATGAGTTTTGGACGAAAGGTTGAGACGTTATAAGCCAAAAAAGCAATTTTTTATCTCCTGACCACTAGGGGGCAGTGCGCCGAAACTCCGCACATAACCTCAGACCCTAGTTGTCATAACACACACCAAGTTTGGTGAGAATCGTTGAATTTGTAACAGAGACATCGCCTCAAGTCCATTTTCGCAAGTTCTTCATTAAATTTGATTACAAGTTAAACGAAAACGGTTTAATACACACTTGAATTTTGGTTGGCATGGTCTGCAGATCGTGTGATTCAATTTTGGTGAAAATCGGAGAAAGGGCCTAGGACGAGTTCGATCAAACAGGTTTTTCGAATAATTTAAAATAGCGCGAAAAAATTCATGACGGAAAATGACGTCATAGTGTGCGTTTGAATCGGACTGAGCCAAGTAGCCTATTCGGTTCAAAAGTTATCATGATAAACGTACGTGAAAGTTTGGACAAGTGGTGGCGCTAGAGAGGTTGATTTTGAGACTTCATATTTGGTCTGATTAATGTTAAGACTGTCCTCTATCATTGTGCCATATTATACAACTTCTCCGCATACGCCTATATGGGCTGCCATTCAAATCCGGCGGAAGAAACGGAAGAAGAAGAAGAATAATAATAATAGGAACGCTAACGGATCCAATAGGTGCCTACGCACCTACGGTGCTTGGCCCCTAATAATAATTTCTTACATTTATATAGCACTTTTCAGGACACTCAAAACGTTTTACACATTTTTGGAGGGGATCTCCTCATCCACCACCAGTGTGCAGCATCCACCTGGATGCCGCAACGGCATCTTGCACCACACTGCACACACCATACCAGCTGTTTGCTGGAGAGGAAACAGAGTGATGAAGCCAAGATAATATGGGGATGGTTTGTAGGCAATGATGGACGGAGGCCAGTAGGCAGATTTGGCCAGGATCCTGGGGTTAAACCCTAATTCTTTTTCGAAGGGCATACTGGGATTTTTAATGACCACAGAGAGTCAAGACCCCAGTTTAATGTCTCATTCAAAAAACAGTGCTCACTGAGCAGTATAGAGACCCCTTCACTGTACTGGGGCGTTAGGACCCACACAGATCACAGGTTGAGCACCCACTGGTCTTAGAAACACCACTTCTGGCAGCAACCTAGCTTCCCCATGTGGTTTCCCATCCAGGTACTGACCAGACTCTGCTTAGCCAAAGACTCTAGGATGCACAAGACATGTCACTCGTTTACTTTTAAATGGGGAAAAGTGTAACTGTCAATATGGAGAATAAAGCTCTGCCTTCGAGTACAGGAGCCAATCATTGATCGCTATATGGTGAATAAAGCCCACCTTCTGGTACAGGGGCCAATCAGCGATGGCTATAGAATGACAGTTCTCCGGGGGAAGGGCAGGGAACAGGCTTGAGTTTCTGCAGATTTTGTGTTACACGAACATTTAGAAATGAAACCAAATAGACAGTAGTTGTTTAATTTTATTGGTTGTTCATAATATGAAATGTAATTGTAAGCTTAGCAAGCAGTTTTGGAGAATTCGATGTTTCCCCATTCAAACAGAATGCCTGAGCATCATAATTATCGAAATCAACCTGCGGCCTTGCATTCGCTGATTCAGGGGTTGCATATGAGGGGTGCTGATCGACGCACAGCTTTAATGGAAAGAGAGTGAATTCAGATATTTTTATATTAATTTCAACATGCTTTCAAAATTACAATTATGAGAGAAATATGGGAAATTTACCTAATAATAGGATGTAATGGTAAAATAGGGGACAATCCTGGCAAAAACGGGAGGGTTGTCATGTATGAAGTGAAGTGTTTGTCGAACAACAGTTTTGCGAGGGAATGCAAAACATATTTGCAAGGGAACGCAAAAGCTTTCAAAAATGTTAACCTATCACTTGTTTTTTTTTTCTTTGTAAGACTGGGTTTTAACCACAGCGGTCCGAACTGTAGTTCAGCCGAGTGACAAGTTAGCATGATGGTAAAAAACTGTACATTTCTAGTCAAACCATTCTTCTGCAATCTCATACCAAAAACGGAAATAAGAGCAGTATTAATAGCTATAACTGTAAGAGAGCGTTGATATTATGTGATTGTATTTATTGCAATATGGAGCAATTAAATGTTGATTCATGAATTCACAAATACTTGAAAATGAGATGATTTAATGACAATAATTCTCTATGGTTACAACTGAATTAAGTACAAAATAACTGTATAAAATGATAAAATATGAAATGATAAAACATATGATATAAATTGTACCCGGCTTAAATGTAAAATTAAAGTTACCAGAGGTAGAAGGAGAGACACAGGGGGAGGGAGAGAGAGACAAAGAGAGCAGGCCCAGAAGGCTGATTTATACTTCTGCGTCAAACCCCGGCGTATGCTACGGCGCTGACGTGCACCTCTCAAAAATTGTAACTACACGTCACAACAACGCGTAGCGCAAGCTCTGTGATTGGTCGGCTTGGTAGGGCTGACGAGTCTGGGCGGGACCGAGAGCCGCGCGAATGGCGCGAGCTGGACGCGAGTCCAATGGAGTCCAATTGTTTAAAAGTGTGGAGTCCCGTGAAGGAGCTCCTGATAAAAAAAGTTTTGTTTTGTGTTTACCTCATAGTTAAAGTTGTTGCATGTCCGCCGGTTCCTGCCTCAAAATGAGCGAGTTTGAGCCACTTGTACATCCAGGAAGTGTTCAGGAAAAGCAAAACAGCAGAGAAGAAACTCGACAAAGAGATACATTTACACCTCACTGCCAACTAGCGTTTTGGAAGTGTTAATTCAGACCAACAGAGACAGCGCGCAGAAGTATAAATGCACAGCCACGCGCGTTGCATGCGCCGTGGGTCACGCCGGTCAATTGACGCAGAAGTATAAACCAGGCTTGCTGATTGAAGTATAGTCAGAGAAGATAGACTCCAGAGGGGGAGAGGAGCAGAGCAGGAAAAGGCAGGCCAGGAAAAGAGACAGAGCAGAGTTTTACACATGTTTTGTATCTTTCTTGACCATGTGACTAAAGCCCAAATACTGAGACTAGGGTTGTAACGGTATGAATTTTTCACGGTATGATAATCGTCTAAAACAATACCACGGTTTGACGGTTTCGCAGTATACGGTATGTTACAAATGTTACAAAATAATAGAACAGTGAAGCAAATTTGACTTTTTCCAAATAATATATTTTTAGTTACTATAAACAACACCATTTACAATGAACAAATAAAAATAAGAAAATAATAAATAATGTGTCAAAGTCCAAATAAAGTCCAAATAAACATGGTGCAAATCCTCAGTAAAAAATAGATATAAATATTTACTATACTATAAATAGTTACATAACGAAACTAGATTCAATATGGACCATCCTTAGGTTTTATGTGCCAGCATGGATATGGTTGTCTGTGGATATGGATTTGGATGTGGTTGACTGCAGTGCAGACAAACAGCTGCATCTTCATTTGCGTCTTTTAAAAACAGCAAGAGCAGCAGTTCGTCTTTGCTGTGTAACTGTTTTGTCATGTTTCTGTGCTGCTGTGCATGCAAAAGTACTTAGTATGAGAATTATTTCATGCAAAACTTTTTTTTTTTGCGTTTTATTTAGCCGCGCATAAATGTATGCCTATCTCTCATTCCGTGTTGTTCAAAAAGCTTGGTCCACAAACAAAAGTGAAACCTATGCTTATTGGTTGTGATATAGCGAGTTTGAACCAATCTGGGCATGGAGGAGGGACAATGCATCAATGTATCATGTCTGATTTGTCCGGAGACACAGTGACGAGCGTTTCTTTGTCAAATCAGCGTTGTCAAATGTTGATGACGTAACCGCACTGATTCCGGAGCCTCTGAAAGTCCGAATGTTATGTGATACAGCACTGGAAAGCTGAGATTCTCTTCTTTATGCCAATCTTTGAATTGTATGAATCAGATCAGCGGATCAAAAGTTATTAAACATTTAAGAGCAATACTTATTTTTAGCCGCGGGCGGCTGTCTCGGTCTTTAAGGGTTAAAACCGTTGATATGCAATTGTTCATGGTATGATAATCGTGCACGTTCAAATCGTGGTAAACCGTCATACCGGTATATTGTTACAACCCTAACTGAGACATTCAAACTGACCAATCAACATGTGACCACATCATCAAACCCCCAAAGTCCACACACCAGGCCCGATCTTATCAGTATCTGCCTTTGGAGTCAGTATGGACCTTTTTGAGTCAAAAAGACATGTTTTGCCATATAAACAAATGCATATGATCATTTAGCCTCTTACACCTCCCACACATTTGCTTTTTCTTCCACCCATTTTGTTTCTCCACCATCACGCCCCTTCCGGGTCCCTCTACAAATGTACTACAAAATGTATTTTTCATTCTTAGTTTAGAGGTAAAAAATCTGAAATACCCGAGCAGCGATATGTGCCTGCTAATCCAACTCAATCTCACGGCAATACGTAACTTTTTCATTTAGTGGCTAATTCGTATGAATTCGTACGATATAATTCGTACAATTTAGTACGATTTGCTTATCCCCCAATGACGGTTGGGGTTAGGGGTGGGGTCAGGTGCCACGCCTCCTTTTTAAAATCGTACCATTTCGTACGACTGAACTCGTACGAATTCGTACGAATTAGCCACTAAACTGGCAAAACGTAAAATACTTACGTTTTCTCGTGAGATCAGGCTGGCTAATCAGGTTGTAAATATGACATTTCCAAGCTTTTAAGTTAGAAAGCAGGACATTTATTTTAACCTCCAGCTATGAATTCAATTTACGCAGCTACTTCCTTTCAATTCTACAATTATTGTGCTTTCAGTTTTCATAAATGCATATTAATGTGTAATATATGCACTAATTTAAACAGCACTTCTCATCAAACATGTCATTTCAAAATGCAGAAATGCACTAATATTTTATGATTTGCAGATTTTAAAAGCAACGAGACGGCAGAAGCTTTCACAATATTAACCCAAATAGGCCCATAAATGGGAGAGGAAGCGGTTTCTCTTTTTTCCCCCCCACAAAATAAGACAGCGTGACGTTTTGGAAAGCAGCTTAGTTAAACATCCAAGCCACTGTTGGTCAGCAGATGATTCGTTTTCTAGGATATTTGGCTAAATCAATCTTACCCGCGAGCTCTAATATAACCGCTCTGTGGTTCTTGGATTCACGTCCCGCAAACCTTTCTCACACTTTTTGAGTGGTGCGCTGAATTTAAGTGACATTCTCCTCAGCTGGGGAGCGGCCAGAGCTTTGGGCTTTTCCAGAAGTCTCAAAACTACATTGCATGAGATCCTCGTGGAAACCCTGTTCGACCAGACGCTGCCAAAATAAATCAGCAGAAATTTGCTTTGGCTTGAGCGCAGAGCGACATTGTTTCTGTCAGAGGAGACCTGCAAATGTGTGTGTGTCCGCCAGCCAAAGAGAGAGAGAGAGAGAGAGAGAGAGAGAGAGAGAGCAGTAGAGAGCAAGAGACTCCATGTATATATATATATATATATATATATATATATATATATATATATATATATATATGTGTGTGTGTGTGTGTGTGTGTGTGTGTGTGTGTGTATATATATATATATATATATATGTGTGTGTGTGTGTGTGTGTGTGTGTGTGTGTGTGTGTGTGTGTGTGTGTGTGTGTATATATATATATATATATATATATATTTATATTATATATATATACATATATATATATATATATATATATATATATATATATATATATATATATATATATATATATATATATAAAAACTATACACTCACCGGCCACTTTATTAGGTACACCTATCCAGCTGCTTGTACATTTTTTAATCAGTCAATCACATGGCAGCAGCCCAATACATTTCAGCATGTAGACATGGTCAAGACGGCCTGCTACAGTTCAAACCGAGCATCAAAATGGGGAAGAAAGGGAATTCAAGTGACTTTGAAAGTGGCATGGTTGTTGGTGCCAGACGGGCTGGTCTGAGTATTTCAGAAACTGCTGATCTACTGGGATTTTCATGCACAACCATCTCTAGGGTTTACAGAGAATGGTCTAAAAAAAGAGAAAATATCCAGTGAGCGGCAGTTCTGTGGGCGCAAATGCCTTGTTGATGCCAGAGGTCAGAGGAGAATGGCCAGACTGGTTTCGGGATATTGGCATCATGGATGTGCCGCCGACGAATCTGCAGCAACTGCATGTTGCTATCATGTTAATATGGACCGAAATCTCTGAAAAATATATTTCCTGCACCTTGTTGAATCTCTGCCATGAAAGATTAAAGCAGTTCTGAATGTAAAAGGGGTCCAACTCGGTACTAGTAAAGTGTACCTAATAAAGTGGCCAGAGAGTTTTTTTTTATTTGTTTTTTTATAGCCAATAAATAATACAGAATTATAATTATTGCAATACTCAACATTAATAACTATAAATAATTCTTAATTACAAATATGGCATATTTTGCCAGTATTTGCAGCCCTATACAGTACAGTTATATTTAACATTGCTGTAGAAAGACTCATTTTGAGTTTTTGTGCTATTAATGGTCTTCTGAAAGTAATTTGTTAATTATAAAAAGTTGCTTATTAATAATTAATGGATGAATTGTATGGAGAATAATGACACCTCATTGTACACGTTAATAATAATGATAAATCACTGATTGTTTAAAGTGTAATAGATGTTATGTCATACTTTAAAATAAGGTTTCATTAGGTAATGTGTTTACTAAGATGCACTAGTTATGAACGATACTTGTACATCATCTATCAATCATAGTTCAGCATTTACTAATGCCTTATAAAAATTAAAATTCATGCTTGTTAACATAAGTTATTGCACCGTCAGTTAAACTAACAACTGTATTTTCATTAATAACATGAAGAAATATTGTAATAAATATATTGCTCATTGTTTGTTCATGTTAGTGAATGCATTAACTCATACAACCCTGTTGTAAAGTGTTACCAAGTTATAATTCTTGCAAAGCATAATGGAGCACAAGAAAAAGGTGGATTCACTGACAGAGACTGCGAGATATATAAATATAGAGAAAACGAGAGAGAGAGACAGAGAGAGAGAGAGAGAGAGAGAGAGAGAGAGAGAGAGAGAGAGAGAGAGAGAGAGAGAGAGAGAGAGAGAGAGAGAGAGACAGGTTACTGCAGCACAAACACTGAGTCAAGGTGAAACACAAAGCTGAACAATAAGCGGCGTGACTCCGGGGACTGACACGTGTTTGATTGTTTTTATCACTGTCATAAATCCTGCATGTCCAAAGCGCTCTCATTCTTCCCCGGTCGAGGTGGGAAAATCAGATTTATGCATCTCTCGTGGTGCACAATCAGTTAATATAACGTTATTACGGTGATGCTCTGACAGAAACTATTAGAGGACAATCACTTTTCTCACCACGTCCTTCTTTAGAGCTGAATCAAATTCGTTGCATAATTGATGAACGCCACAAGACTGACAACTGTATATCAAAACAAATCAACCCAGGCTCATTCTGGAAACGTAGCCCCACGGATGTTTCTGGAGACCGCGAAATGTTATTCTACAGTCTTATTTCTCTATATATTTATAATCTTATAAATTATTTCAAACTACTAAAGCGTCAATAAAAGTCACCTTGTTGAATCAAATATATTTAATATTGAACCATAATCCTCTACTATTCTTAAAAAAAAACTTAAGTGTACATTGAAGTGGTGAAATGGGAGTGGATTTGATTTTATGGCTGTAAAAAAAATATATATATCAAACAGATTTTTTATTATTTTAACAGGAAACATTTATTTTATTTATCTTTATTTGTTTACATTTAGTTGGTTAAAAAATGCATTTGATTCAATGTATTATAGTTACTTAATAATAATAATAATAATAATAATAAGACGAATAGTTTTTAGGTAAACCAAATGCAATGTTTTTAAAAAACAAGCTTAGAATTATGTGAAAAAAGGCAATTTTATTATATAAATTCCAAAATAAAAAAACAAAATCAAAAGATTCAGGGCTCTATTTTAACAATCTAGGTGCAAAGTCTGAAGCGCAGGCACAAAAGCATTAAGGACGTGTCTGAATCCACTTTTGCTATTTTAAGGACAGAAAAACCACTCTGCGCCACGCCGCATGGTCTAACAGGGTTGTGCTTATTCTCTTAATGAGTTCTGGGTTTGTTTTGAGAATAGGCCAATCAGAGTCTCATCTCACATTCCCTTTAAGAGTCAGCTGCGTCGTGCCATGGCACATTTGCTATTTACATGGCAGATTCTGTAAGTGTAAAAACTGAATGCTTCACTAGCGAGAAAACAGTTAAACAGAGCATCTACAGACGAGAATGAGAGAATGGGCCTCCTCCAATCTGGCTTTTCTTTCACTTTCTCTCTTTCGTGGATCAGAAAACAGTGTTGTACACTCTACTGTAGACATCAACTAGCCTACATATTTAATTCTGTTTGCTAAGCGCAAAGATTTGTTTCAAAACTATTTCTAACAATAGTCAAAAAACTAAGCTATAAAGACCATAAGGTGGACAAATCCAAGCTTGTTTTTAATAAAACAAATATAAATATGCATATAATAAATGGTATTAATATTACTTATAATTATAACATTATACAAAAGCAAATTGTCGTAAATAATCTGAAAAAAGAGGTGAAGAAGGCATGGAGGCAGTGGTTTTTATATTTATGTAGAAAATAATAACTTTTGAAATATTTTAATCCTTTAATTCTTTTTCATTTGTAAAGATATTTGCGTATTGCTGTACATCCTTTGTGTTTTAAGCAATGTTTAAGCGAGGCGCACAACTAACGTGCTCTGCGCTTGACACTAGTCCTGCGTTGAGCTGGTCTATTGCATAGTCTATGTTAGTTCCTCAAAGTAGCAACGCGGCAACAATGCGCCTTAACACAACCATGAGTCCACAAAGTGGCGCAAATGGATTTGCTATTTAAACAACGAGGTAGAAAACAAGGAAATTAAGCTTGCGCTGGTCTGAGAATAGCAACATGTCGTGGCAAACAAGTCTTGCGCCTTATTGCGCCAGGTGTATGATAAGGCCTTCATTGTGTTACAGTTACTTCTACAACATAAGCTCAGATTTAGGTGGAAAAGACGGCAAAAATATTATATAAATTACAAAATATAAGCACAAAAATAAAAGATGCAAAAAATACATTTGATTCCATGTGTTACAGTTTATAATAATAATAATAATAATAATAATAATAATAATAAAAGAATTATTATTATTATTATTATTATTATTATTAAAATATATAATAATACACATTTGTGTAATAATAAAATATAAATATGAATAAGAATAATAATTAAAATATTTAATTATACATTAAATGATAAAAAAATAACTATATTATTATTATTATTATTAATTATTATTATTATTTTTATTTTTATTAGAGAAAAAATGCTAAATTGTACAATATTAGCTCAGAATTCTGAGAGAAAAAAGGCAAAACAATTCTATAAATTCCAAAAATAAAAGCACAAAATTAAAAGATAATAATAATAATAATAATAATAATAATAATAATAATAATAATAATAATAATAATAATGTAAAAATAATTATTTGTAAAATTTACAATCAATTTCAAAATCGAATTTTTGCTCATTAGTTATTATTAGTATAACTCTTTAATAACTATAACAATTGATCTTATTAACAAAGTGAATCAACATTTAAAAAACTGGGTTAGATAATGCCACTAGTCTTTTTACACTTAGATAGCAAAAAGAAAATCATATACAAATCGAAGAACTGCAACACTATACAGGTATTTTTTGTTCATTACAGCGGAGCTGACTAAAAACTATACTGTCTAAAAAGCATATAAATCTCCTATTGAATGCCTTATTACAGTTTACCTTTACATTTTTAAAATAGATAATTGGACTAGAATGCATGTGAAAGTAATATTAACTTTAATAATAAATTAGAAAGTAAGAATAAAATTGAGTTTGATATTGAGAAAGTAGAGCGGCGCAGTGACTCAGCACTGTCACCCTACAGCAAGAAGGTTGCTAGTTCAAGCCTCCGTTGGGTCAGTTGGCATTTCTGTGGGGAGTTTGCATGTTCTCCCCGTGTTGGCATGGGTTTCCTCTGAGTGCTTGGGTGGTCTGTGGTGTATGAGTGTGTGTGTGTGAATGTGAGAGTGTATGTTTCCTAGTAGTGGGTTGCAACTGGAAGAGCATCCGCTGCATAAACACATATGCTAGATAGTTGGCGGTTCATTCCGCTGTGGTAACCCCTGATGAATACAGGGACTAAGTCGAAGTAAAATTAAATTAATAAAGTAATAACATGGTTTCTTTGTAAAATTAGTAAATTCACAAGCAGTATCTGATTTAAATTCATGTATTCCTCACTATTTATTTAGTGTTTCTCCTACATCATCACACTTTGCAGTAACTTTTCACTTCCGAAACTATGTGAATGTCCCTTCTTGGATAATGAATGCAAACCTAAGCGTCCACCCAAGAGTTTTCCCATAATTAAAACAGGAAGTGTAAAGTGTCTCGGGAGGACGCTGAACTTCACACGCCGTAATTAAAGTGTCCTTTATTCGGGCACTTCTCCTTCACTCCCCAAGCCCAGTGCATCACGGGAAGGTAGAGCAGTGAGGTTAATGAACTGATCCTCTCCTGTGAATAACTCACCTGAGTCCTGTGCAGGTGCTGATGGTAACATCTGACCCCTGGTGGCCCATCACCTCACCATGATAGTAGCAGTGAATCTAGGAGACAAAGGAACAGCATTAATAAATAAACACTGGCAACAACACATTGGGGTATTTGACAAGTCAAGTCTCTTTTTATTGATGTTTTGCATGCAGTTTATTAGAAATAAATGCTCATTGACATCAGGGGCGCAACTACACATTTACTGAGGGGTATGCGAGTGTTTTAAGCATGTTAAGTCCCACCCTAAATTTCTTTTCAATTCCATTTTCCTCGCTAAATGATTATAGCACCTTGACATGACTTGACAGAACTTAAAAAATGCAATCACTTCTCAAATGCATACTGTGAGAGGTTTAAGGTCTGCCTTTGAATGAACAACTGACTGAAGCTGCTATTACACCTCTCACAAAGTGAAATAAAAAAGACTGTAAAATGTTTAGTGTAAAAAATATGAAATGTTTTATTTTATTAAAATATTATGGGCACACTTTTTTGGAACTAAATTAAAATATATTTACGCACAAAAAGTTACCAAAAAGCCTGAAGTATCAATATGATGCATAATCCATTTATAAAAAAAATCTATTTGGTATAAAAATGGATCTTGATTAAAGGATTAATAAACATCTTCGTTCCAATAAATTTGATTATTCTGACTATTTGTTTATGTGTCAGTTTTAACAGGGTTAAAAAGTAGTATATAAAATTTATATAGGGGATTTAAAAAAAAAAATTAGAATATGCAAAAGGGTACATAATTTGGGATCATACAAATACAAAGAAACATCAACAAAAAACAAAACGACAAAAAACAACAACAACAACAACAACAAAAAAAAACTAAACAAAACAAAAACAACAACAATATAGTCAGGTACTGGTAGGTGCGTGTGCGCGTGTATGTGTGTGCGCATGTAAAGGTAGCTTGGTGTACAGGTCAGAGTACATACATAAGGAACAATAACAGTCAATAAATGAAGCAAGTATCACAGGTATAAATAAAACAGATAGAAAGAAACCAGTCAAAGGTAGGGAGTAAGTAATGTATGATAGTAATAATGACAGTAAAAAGAAAGTAAAGACAACAGTAATAATAACTGACCATAATAATAAATCACAAGTACTACACCAACTATTACTACAGAAAGTTACTTATATTACTACTACTGCTGCTACTACAGCCACAACCACGATTACTACTACTACAATGTCTACTAATACTGATACTACTACAACAATGACTACCACTACTAATACTAGCATCTGCTACAACTAATACAACGTCTACTACTAATACAACTACCGCAATCACTGCTACTACAACATCTACATCAACAACATCAACTACTGATACTACTACGCCAACAATGACTACTACTACTACAGCAACATCAACACCTTTACTACTTCTGCTACCACTATACCAACGACATCAACTACTACAGGAACTACTACTTCAATAATCACAACTACAATCGATACTACTACAATGACTACTACTACAACTACTAATATAGGGGATTTTTTTTAATCCAAATATTATTTTTATTTTGTCTGAAATATATTCAGAAGGCCCACACAGAATCTGCAGATTTCCACAGATATTTAGTCCATCATTGAGTGTATGTATTTACTTGTGTAAAAATGTGAAAATTTACATTTACTCAGTTTTTTTTATTAATTTCACCAATATTATTGTGATATAATATTAGTAATATTATGTATAATGAAATAATTATCTAAATCTTCTTTTTGAGCGAGATGCTAATGGTCTAAACCAGGGATGCCCAAATTCTGTCTGGGAGGTCCTTAGCTCTAACACACCTGCCTGGAAGTATACCTACAGTTGAAGTCAGAATTATTAACCCCATTTGAATTTTAAATATTTCCTAAATGCTGTTTAACAGAGCAAGGAAATTTTCACAGTATGTCCGATAATATTTTTTCTTCTGGAGAAAGTCTTATTTTTTTTTATTTCCGCTAGAATAAAAGCAGTTTTAAATTTTTTAAAACTAATTTTAAGGTCAAAATTATTAGCCCCTTTAAGCTAAATTTGTTTGCGATAGTCTACAGAACAAACTATCGTTACACAACAACTTGCCTAAATACTCTAACCTGCCTAGTTAACCTAATTAACCTAGTTAAGCCTTTAAATGTCACTTTGAGCTGTATAAAAGTGTCTTGAAAAATATCTGGTCAAATATTATTTACTGTCATCATGGCAAAGATAAAATAAATCAGTTATTAGAAATGAATTATTAAAACTATTATGATTAGAAATGTGTTGGAACAATCTTCTCTTCATTAAACAGAAATTAGGGAAAAAAATAAACAGGGGAGCTAATAATTCAGGGGGGGGGGGTTGCTTGGGCTAATAATTCTGACTTCAACTGTATATATTCTAGTATATCTACTGTCGTAGGTGCTCGATTAGCTTGTTATGGTGTGTTTGATTAGGGTTGGAGCTAAACTCTCTTAACTCTGAGTTAAGTTTAACCCTGGTCTAATCCAATTCAATAATGTATGATAAACTATAAAAAGTGCTCCCGCCAGATCCAGACATTGGCTGAATGGATTCAAAAATTGTAAAACTCTTTGCTTAGTAGGAGCAGTAAAAATTAGCCTGTTTCCAAAACGTGCAGTGTTCCTTTAAACCCAACTGTGTCTTTTTTTCTGGATGTGTGCAGTGAGAGGCTCTTCAGGACAGAGTAGTTTCGCCTAAGGAATCTGGAAGCACTCGTCTGCTTTGGATTGTGAACGGGTTTGGCAGGAACTCCAGAGCTTCCCAACACCCCTGTGAAAGCTGCTGTCCTAAACCACAGCTCTCTGTCTACAAACCACAGAAAGACCTACAGGCCCAGCACTTTTACTCCTTCCTTCTTTCACTGAAGACACTTACATTTTAGCTCTTTCCTGTGAAACATGCTTTCAGACTAACCACAGTGTATAAATATCACAAAGACAACAAACAGAGGAGCATTACAGCAATTTCATCAAAGAGTGATACGGGGCATGATGGATGAGTGGAAGCAATGTGATAAAAAACTGATAAGTAGTTAATCGGCATAGACAAGTCTTTTTTTTCCATATGCCAAATCAGACAAGAGTTTTTTTTTTTTTTTTTTTACAAACTCATTTTTAATAGATTGATGTTTAGATTTTTAAGTAGTTTTAAAAGTTCAGTATGTAAGTTTGACACCCAGTTGTTGAACTAAGTATTGCAAACGCAATCAAAACAAACTCAAGCGCAGGTTTTAGATTGAGGAACAACAGGAGCGAGTCTGAAGATTGAGCCTAAAGACTGATTTAAACCAAGCTACCAAGCAAAAAGGTTCATTTCAAGCCCTGCCTCATGTGCTTTATTCAGCGTTAAATGCTAATAATGTGAGTTTGAATGGCATTTTACATGACATTTATTGCCATACTACTGAAAGCAGCAGCAGACAGTTCACCTCAGATCCTAAAAATTAAACAAACCATTTGAAACTGAACTTCAGAACTGAAGCCAACATGTATCAGTGATTCAGCATCTACATTTAATAATGTTAAAGTGGTTTATAATGTATTAATTAGATTACGAACCTTACCATTTCAATAGTGCACTATTCTGTGCTTCTGAATGGCTGTATTTAAATTTCTGTCATATTCCGTCTGGTGCAAACAGAAAAATTGCTTATCACTGCAAAGCTCGTCATGTAGAGTGTTGTTAAGACACGCAGTTACACATAATACTCACCTAATGTTTGCGTTCATAATATTTATATTATTTGCTAATTAATAACCTTAATTAATAAGTCTTATTTTGGAGTCTGCTACTGTCCATCAGAGGTCACATTTCAGTCACGGGCGCATGCTTTGAAAGCCTTTCTGAATGATTGAATGAAATACGCCGGTTTCCACCAAGGCAACACAGGGTGCTAAAATATAATTGGCTAAACTGCCATTGAACCAACAAAGACACGTAATGCACATTTTTAAAGCAGAATATCTGACTAATTTCATCCGCTGTGTAAAATATTTGGAATAGTTAGCAGTTTATTTCGCTGTGGCGACCGCTGATTAATAAAGAGACTACGCCGAAAAGAAAATGAATGAATGATCCACGGAATAGTGACGCTAAATGTTCTGGAAATAAATAAATAAAACATGAATAAAAAACAGTAATGATTTGCAATAATAAGCACAGCAATGCTACATTTGAAAAAAACAATTGCCAATATTCAAGGTGATTTTAATACAGCACTGCACTGTAAAGAGCATTCAAATGAGGCTAGTCTAATCAGCCAATTCAAATGCTAACACTTGATAAAATGAGTGAAACGGTGGTTATCGGCTGATAGAAATGGGCCAGTTAGGGCCTTCTACGCCTACTTGTAGGCTCAGAAGTTTGTTATCATCCATCCACATGGTTACTCAGCTATAGATCACATATGGCTGTGGCAAGAAGTTAACAAGAATTGTTCATATTACTTATTAAATTTTCAATTATTTGTATTTTATTAAAGTCTATCCCTAACCCAACCATCACAGTAATGTAAACACAGATCTGGATCTGAAGATTTCTTTATTAGTATAGCTGATTAACCAAGTGGATGGATGATAACAGCCTTCTGAGCCTACCAGTAGACACAGAAAGCCCCTAAAGGCCCATATCTATCAGCTGAGAACCACTCATAACAACCTTTCAATCGAGTGATGACATTCAAAGCGGATGCATCTAATCCTATTGCAAAATGTACTCGTTTCATGAGCCTCGATTTATTCCATAATCATCCCATATCTGTGACTTTGGGTTATTTTAAGCACATGACCTGGTCTAAACTATAGTCCTCCATTTATCTCCCAGCCCCAGTCAAGGTTAACATGAGGAAATCCATCATAACACACACTGCCCTGAGCTGTTCACCAGAGCATTGTTTCCTCTGAGCCCTCAGGCAAAAACAGACACATCCCACATCCATTAAAAATAAAACACATAAAGCCACAGACCTGTCAGCCGCATTAAAATCATAACTCTATGTATACTGCATGAGAAAATGACTATTGGGAGTCTTTTTAAGCCCCTCTTCAAATCCTCAACAATGAAGTGTCTAATAAATTATATGATTTTTAAATTATATCAGCATAAATGAGAAATATTTATGTCCATTTCTCAGTAAATATAGGCAATATTTTGTTGGTGCATTTAAACAAAACAGTTTGTTAAACAGTTATATTCATTAAAATAAGAGTTTTTAATTAATTGAAAAGAATAGAAAGATAATTAATTTTAATTAAAATATGTAAAAACAAAATACAAACCCCAAAATTTCCACTTATTTTTTGTTTGTCTTGATTTTTTATATTTTTGTTAATTAAAAATGTATTTAATATTTTCTACTAATTGCATTAATTTTCGAACTCTGATCTTCAGTTATTTTGTTAGATTAGTCCCAGTTTTTACCAGAGTTCTGCCACTACAGTCTTGTAAATTCTTGTTTTTGGTGGCAGAGTCCAGACACTTTTTTTCCCTGCATCATTTCATTTTATTACACATGACTTAATTTTTAAACTACTTAGATTAGTTTTCTTTCCATTTATAGATTTCTTTGGTTGCTATTAAGATCTGGTGAAAACTG
Source organism: Danio rerio (assembly GCF_052040795.2). Taxonomy (NCBI): domain Eukaryota; kingdom Metazoa; phylum Chordata; class Actinopteri; order Cypriniformes; family Danionidae; genus Danio; species Danio rerio. The sequence continues at coordinate 47,604,360 of NC_141032.1, read as the reverse complement.
CTAGTCGAAAGCACCTTTAGAAATAGGTTTTCTGAGAAAGATGGTGACGTGTTCAATCCTTATTTTTCCTGCTGTATATAGGCTACTAAAGTGAATGATTTGGCAGAAGCTGGCCCTGAAAACACGATTTTCTGAGCATATGTGTCTGTGTTTGTTGATGTAGAGCGTAACAGATGGCGTGTGTGATCAGTGTTAAATCACTCGGTCACTTCATGCTGTGGCCCACAGGAGATATGAAGAGTGAGATCAAACTAGCCTACATTCAACACCGCAGCTATTACAGTAAAAAAGGCTATATGTAAGAGAGCATTAATCACCGATTAAATGCTTTATTATTGTGTCAGCCTATTGTAATGGTAAAAATAAAACCTTTCAAAAGCATGTGAGGTTTATGAGCACTCCAGAGAGCCTCTTAGCTGTTTTATGGCACTTGCAATGAATGCGTATAACGTTCAGGATAATGCAGAGAGACATTCTGTTCTGTAATGACATTAGCCCCTTTCACACATACAGAACTTTCCAGGAAAATTACCGGCAATTTTCCGGAAAGATCTGTATGTGTGAAAATGCCGGTAAATTCGTTCAGACTTTTTTCCAGAAAGAGAAGTTGTAACATTACCGGTAATTTGCCGGAATGCTTTGCTGTGTGATCGCAGAAGGAAGATTGCCAGAAAAAGCGCGTTCACGTCTAGAACGTGCTGACGTGAGACGTTTAGCCAATCAGAACACTCACGCATTCACATCCACACTGTTTATGAAAATAAAAGCCTGTGAATATTTTTTCAGACACATTCAGCTGCTAGATGGTAGTCAGACAACAATTCCTTCTTAAAGCCAACTGTGTAAATAAATATCGATAAGATGCTTATGATAAGCCGTTGCTAGTTTACATTCAAGCTCTGCTTCCTTCAGTAGCTTGATGCGTCACGTATGCACATGAAGAAGCCGGTGAACGTCAGCACACACACACACACACACACACACACACACACACACACACACGCACACACACACACGCACACACACACACGCACACACGCACACACGCGCACACACGCGCACACACGCACACACACACACACACACACACACACACACATATTATGTACATCTCGACATGTGAAAGTGTTCCTGCATATGTTTTAATCGAAGTTGTTCACAATACTGATCCATCCACAGAGTTTGTACTGTAGTCAAATGTTTACAAATACAAGCTCAGCCGTTTAGAGCTCATTTCTGGTTAATGATATCAGAACCGGTATTTTGGAATGGACGTGTGAACGGTCTTTTCCGGAAAAATCCCATAACGCCCTTGCCTTTGTGAACAGCCTTTTTATTTTTTAATTTACTGTTAAAGTTGTTCCGGAAATTTTTTGGATATTTACCGGTATCACTGTGTGAAAGGGGCTTATGTCATGGAAAAAAAAGGATTAAATACATTTTTTTCAACACATTTTTAAACATAATAAATAGTAAAATAACTAATTAATTTGGTCTCTGTGATAATGACAGTACATAATATTTTAGCAATTATTCTTCAAGTGTTCAGCTTAAAGTGCAATTTATAGGCTTAACTAGGCTAATTAGTTTAACTGGGCAAGTTAGGGCAATATATATTTAGTGAAAATGTATAATTTCTTAAAGGGGCTAATAATATTGACTTTAAAAATTACAAATACTTTTACTCCAGCCAAAAAAAAAAAATGACTTTCTTCAGAAGAAAAAATATTATAGGGAGTACTGTGAAAAATTCCTTGCTCCGTTAAACATGAATTGGTAAACATAAAAAAAAGATTTAATAAACAAATAATTCACAAGAGGGTTAATAATTTTGATTTCAACCCACACACAGTACACTGTTTCAGATATACACTACCTGAATTCAAGTTTTAGGAACAACAAATAATACCTTGACTTCTAGTTGATCATTTGATATCAGAAGTGGCTTATATGAAAGGCAAAGGCCTCTAAATTATGCTTATTTTACCCAAATAAAATATGATCATGCCTTGCTTTAATTATTGACTTAGGACAGTAAGGTCTGACTTTGCTAAGATAAAAGTCTTGTCATTAGAAATAATGTCCAGTATAGAATATAAAGTCCTGCTGCAGTGGAAACAGAATGAATATTGTGTCTGACTCCATCATGAGCTTGGAGGACTGCATCAATACATCTCTGCAATGACTCAAATCACTGATTAATAAAGTCATCTGGAATGGCAGAGAAAGCATTCCTGGAGGACTCCCAGAGTTCATCAAGAGTCTTTGAATTCATCTTAAATGCCTCCTCCATCATACATGCTCAATAATGTTCATGTCTGGTGACTGGGCTGGCCAATCCTGGAGCACCTTGACCTTCTTTGCTTTCAGGAGCTTTGATGTGGAGGCTGAAGTATGAGAAGGGGCACTATCCTGCTAAAGAGTTTGCCCTCTCCTGTGGTTTGTAATGTAATGGGCAGCACAAATGTCTTGATACCTCAGGCTGATGATGTTGATCATCCACTCTGCAGATCTCTTGCTTGCCCCAATACTGAATGTAACCCCAAACCATGATTTCTCCTTCACCAAACTTGACTGATTTCTGTGAGAATCTTGGGTCCATGTGGGTTCCAGAAGGTCTTCTGCAGTATTTGGGATGATTGGGATGCAGTTTAACAGATGATTAATCAGAAAAATCCCCCTTCTGACACTTTTACAACTGGGATCGTTGACAAGACTTTTGTCAGGTTGTTTATAATCAGTCAGTCAGAGAGTTCAGATGCCAAACTAAGGATTTGCAAACTGTGTTGCACACATTTATCAATATATCAGTTTGATATATATATATATATATATATATATATATATATATATATATATATATATATATATATATATATATATATATATATATATAAACTAATTAAAACTAATTAAAACAAAAGCCCATTTCTAAAAGTACATTATATATAATATATCTCTCAGTCTAAAATGAGTTTGACACTCCTGTTCTCAGTTGTTCTTAATCACCCTTATATATATTGCCGATTTAAGCACTGTTGGGCGGCGTCCGACTGGAGCTACAGGAGTCCATGAGCCGAGTCCAAATGGGACTCAGAGGAGTTCTGCTTAAGGATGAAATAAAGACACCGCACACACAGCCATAAAACAGACTTAATGAAAGGCGGAGGAGGTCTGGGAGAACAGACACACACTGACACACTCCTGAAATCTATCTGGAACAAAACTCCAGCTCGTAACTCCCCACACCGTCAGTGAATACAATCCATCTGCCCCAGCGGCCCTGGATCCCATCAGATCAGCACAAAACATGCCGTTCTGTTGCCTGGCGCACAAATGTTTGGATACAGCAGACGCATCAATTACTGTATGATGCGATCGGAGCTGTTGAATGTTGTTTTAGGGTCTGGCGTGTGCAGTGTGATGCATCATGCAGAGGTAGACATGAGTCAAGAGCAGGACGACTGATATATGCGTGTGACTGCTCGACATTATTTACACGTGATAATGTTGAAAAGTGAAAATGCAGAGCTGAATGAATCGAGATGCGGTAGAAATGGTTGTTAATAGGCAGAAGATGACAATAGTTGAGTTGTTTAAAGCTTTGGAGAAACATCATAACTTGACGCAATATTTTAGATGATGACCAACACAGATTGTTTTTTGGTCGTGGTTCAATTTCCAAGCAAAGTCAATGCTGATAAAGCTAAAAAACTCTTCTGCAAACTGGAAAATTATATGTACACACACATAAAACACATACATACACAGAGTATACATTTTGTCAGTCAAGACCTATTCATTGTGGAAGTTTATGTCATGGAAATTTAATGTATATATGAATGAATGAATGAATGAATGAATGAACGAAAGGAGTATGGACAACTAAATGAACGAATAGATGTATGAACGAACAAATTAATAGATACATAAATAAATAAATTAATTAATTACTGGATGGATGAATGAATAAATGAATGCACAAATGCATGAATAAAAGGAAGAAATGGCAGAATGAACAAATAAATGAATGAATTGGCGAATTAATGGACAAATTAACCGATAAATGAATGAATGAATGAATGAATGAATTAATTAATTAATTAATTATTGGATGAATGGATGGTCTAATGAATGGACTAATGCACAAACAAATGAACGTACAAATGAACAAACAAATGGATAAATGAATGAACAAACTAATGAATGGATGGATGGATGAATGAATGAATGAATGAATGAATGAATGAGTTAATAATGGATGAATGTATGAATAAATGAATGTACTAATTAATTAATTAATTACTGGACAAATAAATGAATGAATGCACAAATGCATAAATGAAAGGAGGAATGGCAGAATGGACAAATAAATGAATGAATTGGTGCATTAATGGAGAAACCGATAAATGAATGAATGAATTAATGAATGAATAAATTAAATTAATTAATTATTGGATGAATGAATGAATGAATGAATGAATGAATGAATGAATGGTCTAATGAATGGACTAATGCACAAATGAATGAATGTACAAATGAACAAACAAATGGATGAATGAATGAACAAGCTAATGAATGAATGGATGAATGAGTTAATAATGGACTAATGAATGAATAAATGAATGGATTAATAAATGAATGAATGAATAAATGAACGTACAAGTGAACAAACAAATTGATGAATGAATAAACTAGAATGAATGACTGACTGAATGAATGAATGCAAGAATGAATGCACAATTGCATGAATAAAAGGATGAATTGTCAAATAGACGAATGGATGAATGAACAAATGAATGAGTGGATGGATGAATAGATGAATGAATGAATGAATGAATGAATAGATGAATGAATGAATTAATTAATAATTATTTAATTAATGGATGAATGATGATCGAATGAATAAACGTAAAAATGGACAAATGGACAAACGTACGTACGAACAAACAAACGAATAAATGAACTAATGAATGAATGACTGACTGACTGACTAAATAAATAAATGAATGAATGAATGAATGAATGAATGAATGAATGAATGAAAGGACAAATGGTCGAATGGACAAATTAATGAATAAATGGACAAATTTGTGAACAAATAAATGGATGAATAAATGGATGAATGAATATGTGAATGAACGAATAGATAAATAAATGATTGAATTAATGAATTAATTAATTGACTAATGCTTGAATGAATGAATGAATTGATTAATGAATGAATGAATGAATGAATGAATGAATGAATGAATGAACAATGTACAATTAATAAAAAATAAGACAAATTAATGAATGAACTAATGACCGACTGACTGACTGACTGACTGGATGAATGAATGTACGATTGAACAAATCGATGGACGAACAAAGGTACGACTGAACAAACAAATGTAAATCTGAACAAACAAAATGTACAAATGAACAAACAGTCAAATTAATGAATGAACTAATGACTAACTGACTGACTGACCGACTGACTAAATGAACGATATAGATAGATAGACAGACACACACACACACACACACACACACACACACACACACACACACACACACACACACACACACACAGAGACAGACACAGACAGACAGACAGACAGACAGAAAGACAGATAAATAGATGTGCGCATACGTGTGTGTGTGTGTGTATGCGTGCGTGCGTGTACGTGTACGTGTGTGTGTGCGCGAGTAAAAAGAAACATCTGTCTCTGCATTCAGGATGACAGAGTAGCTGTCTTGTTTTGTGTTCCAGGATCAGTTTGTGAAGTCCAGACTCAGCACTGCTCGTCCCGCCGGTGTTCAGGTCGAGGAGAGCTGCTGTTTCTGGCTGACCTGGAACACTTGTTTCCCATCAAAACAAAGCAGGGACACATATTGCCTCACGCCGCAGGGCAAATCTGCTGAATATGTTGAAAGAGTCACAAAGGTTTCTGAAATCTCGCTTTCCGCTGTTGTGAAACACCATAAGCTAGTGTTTATCTGACCCTTACTGGAGCATCATGGGTATATTGCCTTTCTTTATTTTAATTTACATATTTTCAGCAACATTTCACTATTGCTAGGATGGCACCATACTGTTGCTAAGAAAACATCTTAAATTTGATCTGTGCTCTTTGCTGTCCACTTCATTCATTCATTCATTCATTTATTCATTCATTTATTCATTCATCCATTCGTTCGTTCGTTCGTTCGTTCATTTAATCATTCATTCTTTTTTTTTTGGCTTAGTCCCTTTGTTAATCAATGGTTGCCACAGTGGAATAAACTGCCAACCTATCCAGCATGTGTTTTATGAAGCTGAAGCCCTGGGAAACACCCACACACTCCCGCATTCACACATACACATACACTACGGCCAATTTAGTTTATTCAATTCCCCTATAGACTGATTTCACGCATTTTAAACAGCGAAGTTGATGCTGCGGTGGGAAGAAACCCAGAACAATCGCCTGAGTCACAGAGGAACGTTGTGTACCTGGCTGTATATCTTATCAGAGAAGAGAAAGTGACACAAACTTATACTTTCACCGCCTTTCGAGTGACTCAAAAGTCCATTCTGAATGAATAGTGAAAATAAAAAGGGATATCAGACCTCATTTTCGGCTAAGTTAAGGGAAATGGCACTAGCTAGCTAATGTTTTCTTTCCCAAAGAAACATTTTAGATGCCATTTATCAAACTCAAGTTAATGAACTGATTTTTTCACTAGATTAGAGTTGTTACAAAACTGAATTTCAGTATTGAAATAAAAAAATAAAAATAACAAAAAAGTCAATTTCCCGTTAACATTTAAGCACTGTTGATGGTGTTCTTAAACAGCACTGATTTGCCATTATGTTCACGTGCTTAACGGAAATGACTGTGATTGGCCATAAAGGTCATCAGTTCACCACACTTCACCGATGTTTACAGAATGCAAACACAGACGAGGGATCCGCCGATGAATCCACTGATCTTCATGGCTTTAAAACGCTCCAATGTAGAGGTCTGCAGGGATCCAGCCAGATTTTGTGCGGCGCGGGAATAAATTTCATAATAAAGCACGGGAGCGGTCGGTAACTGGTTTTATTTTAGACGGAAGAGGGTCGTCTAACAATATCGCTTCCGACTCCCGAGCGAGCGAGCACGCGTATGTATGTGTGTGAATGAGACAGCGTGATGCTGCGTTTAGCTTGTTTGTTGCTGTCTGTGTGTGTGTGTGTGTGTGTGTGTGTGTGTGTGTGTGTGTGTGTGTGTGTGTGTGTGTGTGTTTGTGTGAATGAGAGAGGGAGCTTTGTGTGATGAATGAATGAGTTCAGAATAAAGCACGGGAGCGGTCGGTAACTGGCTTTTTAAGATCTTTTTTATACCATTTTAAAGGAAATTCAATGCTAACTTTGTCCCCAATTTGACAGAAAGATGAGGGGAAAATGTCAAATCAGTTTACATTTTGAACACTAGAAAATAATCATGTACAAGTGGGCTACTCAAATTAAATCAACTATTTTATTTCAATTATCAGTTATATTTAATACATACGCAACAGCGTGGTCGTCCACCCAGTAGCGAATATGAAGGTCCACCTGCTTACTTTTCATCATGTTATTGAGACTCTCGTCAAACATGACCACTAACCCGTTGGCCTTATTGCCCTGGTCAGTCAGTTCTTTAGTTATAAAAGGAGCCAATCCGAATTTAGTAATATATGCTGTTTTGTTGCTTTCACACGATAATGTAGAGAATGCAACCTCGGAGTCAGGAAACATGGTTTTGAAAACCTCTGTAATGTTCTCACTCGAATTGTAAGAGTATAGTGCTCAGAGATTGTTTAAAGTACCCACATCACCTCTGGCCGCAGAGTTGGTGTTGAACCACAGTAAGATAGGATGTTCCTTGGTTTATAGTACACAGCATGTTGTTGCAGTGTTCACAGCGCTGATCCTATACTTCCAGGTTTCTTCGCACCGCAGCCTCGCTTTCGTGTTTTAAAATAGTAGCGCGTGTAATAAGCATAGAGCACATTAGTTTGCACTGTGGGGGAAACCGGAGGACCTGGAGGAAACCCATGCCAACACCAGGATAACATGCAAACTCCAATAAGACTTGTGTTGTTTCAGCTCATTTTATACAGTATAATTACACTGGAAAAAAGCCTTATTGGATCAACTTAAATAAATCACTTCAATGTCTTTTTCCAAATTATTCATTATCGAAAACCATAATAAATTAAGTAGAAACTAATTAATTCATGTAGTTGTAACAACTGAAGTAATGTGTTTAAGTTGCACTTTTTACAGTAATTGAACAAGCAGCAAAACTTCGTCCCCATTCCGACAGAAGTATGAGGGGAAAATGTCAAATCTGTTTAAATTTTGAAAACTAGAAAATAATCATGTACAAGTGGGCTACTTAAATTAAATAAACTATTTTATTTCAATTATCAGTAATATTTAATACATAAACAACAGCGTGGTCGTCCACCCAGTAGTGAATATGAAGGTTCACCTGCTTACTTTTCATCATGTTATTGAGACTCGTCAAACATGACCACAAACCCGTCGGCCATATTGACCTGGTCAGTCAGTTCTTTAGTTATAAAAGGAGCCAATCCGAATTTAGTAATATATGCTGTTTTGCATTGTGGGGAAAACCGGAGCACCAGGAGGAAACCCACGCCAACACCAGGATAACATGCAAACTCCAAAAATAATTGTGTTGTTTCAACTCATTTTATACAGTATAAGTACACTAGAAAAAAAAGCCTTATTGCATAAACCTAAATAAATCACTCCAATGTTTTTTTCAAAATTATATAATATTGAAACCCATAATAAATTAAGTAGAAACTAATTAATTCATGTAGTTGTAACAACTGAAGTAATGTGTTTAAGTTGTCACTTTTTACAGTAATTGAACAAGCAACAAAACTTTTAGAGTGCCTTTATATGTTTAAAAATAAGAGGAAATTTAGATTTCTCAGTTCATGACTTCTTTTCATCTAATTTAAGGACTCTTTCAAGAGTAGCTTCGCGCTAAAAGTTCAATATAAAGGGTTAAATGTTTGTTCAAATAACTAAGCCTAACAATAAGCAACAGTAATGACATGAGCCTTGCCCATGTTCTTTCCCTCTCTATTTTCTTTGCTGGTTTTCTGAAAGCATGTGTTTTCATTTCATAAGGTGTTTCAGCTCAAATTGTCAGCAGATTGAGGAAGAGTCTGCTTTATTCAAGACGTTTGCTCTTGCATGCCTTCAGGACTCAATGTGTCCGTTACTCCGACTAGTAATCTGAGACGCAATCAAACTGATTAAAACACACAGAAGAGCATCATGGGTGGTTTTTGCTCTACTGGTGGCCCTCGATTGACCGCTTCTCCTATTAAGCTGTTGACACAAGATGATCCAGCAACGGCTAGGGGCGGAGATCAGTGATGAGATAGGATATTAACTGCAGGTCTGGTTTAACTAAAACAGAAAGTCTGAATGGAATCCATGCAGGGATGTGCGTCAATCATGAGTTTTGAATATATAAAAAGGGTCAAAAACGAGACATATTATATTTGGTAGAAGTAGTGATCATAGAAAAGACTTTACAATAGCTACACACCAAGCGACAACCTCCTGTTCTCCCTCGTGAAGCAAATACTGTCAGGGTTCTGCCACTCTGGTCTTGTAAATTCTTGTTTTGGTGGCAGAATCTGGACACTAGTCATGTCTAGTCCCAGCCTGATCTCACGAGAAAACGTAAGTATTTTACGTTTTGCCAGTTTAGTGGCTAATTCGTACAAATTCGTACGAGTTCTGTCGTACGAAATGGTACGATTTTAAAAAGGCGGCATGGCACCTAACCCCACCCCTAACCGTCATTGGGGGATAGGCAAATCGTACTAAATAGTACGAATTAGATCGTACGAATTCATACGAATTAGCCACTAAATTAAAAAGTTACGAATTGCCGTGAGATTGTGTTGCTAGTCCTGTTGTGCTTGGCTCGAGTTTTCTTGGGTCGAGCACTTGTTTCTGTCTGTGTGCGCACGCGCCGTCGTGGGTGTACGCAGAGTGTGCCTGCTTGATGCGGCCGCTCGAGCTTTGCGTGCCTCAGACGCGCGCGCTCTTGTACTCGTGTTTGTGTTTTCGTCTGTCTGCAGCGTGGTGTTTCATTCTCAGCGTCTCAGTCTAGTTGGTTTCGGTTTTGGCTGGCGCTGGGATGAAGCATGCACGCTGCGTGTGTGAGCGCACGGTGAGTGTTTTCATTCATCGTGTGCTCGTGTCTTGCGTCTGTTGTCAAAGCACATGGCTATGTGTTTACATTAGCCCCTTTCACACAGTGATACCTGTAAATATCCGGAAAATTTCCGGAAAGACTTTACCGGTATGTTCAAAAAAGCGCTGTTCACACAGGCGAGGACGTTACGGAAATTTTCCGGAAAAGAGCATTCACACATCCATTCCAAAATACCGTTAAATTCTGACATCATTCACCACAAGTGAGCTTTAAACGGCTGCGCTTGTGTTTGTAAACATTTGACTAAATTACAAACTCTGTGGATGATCAATATTGTGAATAACTTTCGCAGGATCACTTTCGCATGTCGAGATGTTCATAATATGTGCGTGTGCAGGCGCTCACAGGCTGTTTCACAGGCACACGCAAAGCTTGAAGGTAAACAAACAACGGCTTATCATAAGCATCTCATCGATGATTATTTACACAGTTGGCATTAAAAAGAACATATAAACGTGATCTGCCTAACTTCTAGCAGCTAAATGTGTCTGGAAAAATATTCAAAGGCTTTTATTCTCACAAACCGCGCGGACGTAAATGCGTCTGACTGTTGTGATTGGCTAAAGCAGATGTCTCACGTCAGCACGTTCTAGACGTGCACGCGCTTATTACGGCAATCTTCCTTCTGCATTCACACAGCGCAGCATTCCGGCAAATTGCCGGTAATGTTACAACTTCTCTTTCCGGAAAATAGCCAGAACGAATTTACCAGTATTTTCAAAAAGGACCTGTTCACACATACAACCTTTCCGTAAAATTGCCGGCAATTTTCCGGAAAGGTCTGTATGTGTGAAAGGGGCTAATGTGGTCACGTGCTTTTGCCGTGTGCTTCAGTGTTGTGCTTGTCCTGTCATGAACATGCGGTTAATGAGTTCTCTCATTGGCTGCATGTTCTTGTCCTGGTTTATGTGAGCGCATGGCATGTCTTGTCTCTGTCATGCGCTCTCCCGTCTATTGTCTAGTCCCACCCTCCTTGTTAACTCATTATCAGTTTGTCATGTTCACCTGTTTGTGTCAATTTGCTTTTGCTTTATAATCCCCTCATGTTTTCTGTTCTGTGCCAGTTCGTCGTCAATAGTTCCCTGTCCTGTTGTGTCCAGCCCTGCTTTGTCCTGCCAGTCCAGTCAAGTTTGTTTGTTCGTTTACTTGTTCTATTAGAGTTTTCCCCTTTGGGGTTGTTTGTTTTGCCTTTTTGTTTTATTTGTACTTTTATATTAATAAAACCCATTATTTTGTTGCAATTGAGTCCTCGCTCCTTTTCCCTAACCACGACCGTGACAAATACGTAAGTAACTGAAACTGCAAATCATCGAAATTCTGCTAGCTATGTCTCCATAATAGAGAACATTTCTATTGACCCCACTGCTAAAATGGCCAACTTCACCTTTTTCTCCTGCTGTATTTACAGCCTGGTACAAAGAATGATTTTGGTTCATATAGGTAATATTACCCTTCATGACAACTGTGAGAGGGGTGAATTTATTTAGAACTCATCTGTTTCGGTTATATTAAGTTATATTAAGTCTGCATAATTAAGGGGCGTGGCCACTTGAGTGACAGCTAGGTCTCGCGGGTCACTTTACCTCTGCTGATTCCGGCTGATTAGCCGCTGAGCTCGGCATATGCATCGTATATTTGTGTTGTTTAATGTGGCTTTACACTGTCAAATCCCTTTTGGAGTTATTTCCTACAATTATCAGATGATATGGCATGCTGTGAGCACTTAATTGTGCACACAAACCGTTCAAGCGGCCTCCATTTGGCAGGTAAGTGAAATTATATACTTATATACCATCTCTATAAATGTATTAATTTAATTTAAGATAATTTAATATTTATATTTTTTTTACACCTGTAAAGCACTCCAGAATCTGACAGATTTATAAGCTGTAGGCTTTAGAACAGTCATCTGAATCACCCAGTAGCGAATATGAAGGTCCACCTGCTTACTTTTCATCATGTTATTGAGACTCTCGTCAAACATGACCACAAACCCGTTGGCCTTATTGCCCTGGTCAGTCAGTTCTTTAGTTATAAAAGGAGCCAATCCGAATTTAGTAATATATGCTGTTTTGTTGCTTCCACACGGGAATGTAGAGAATGCAACCTCGGAGTCAGGAAACATGGTTTTGAAAACCTCTGTAATGTTCTCACTCGATGTGTAAGAGAAGTGCTCAGAGATTGTTTAAAGTACCCACATCACCTCTGCCGGCAGAGTTGGTGTTGAGTCACAGTAAGATAGGATGTTCCTTGATTTATAGTACACAGCATGTTGTTGCAGTGTTCACAGCGCTGATCCTATACTTCCAGGTTTCTTCGCACCACAGCCTCGCTTTCAAGTTTTAAAATGGTGGCTGTGTGAAATATGCATATAGCGCACGTGTTTGGACTGCGGGGGAAACCGGAGGACCTGGAGGAAACCCATGGCAACATCAGGATAACATGCAAACTCCAATAAGACTTGTGTTGTTTCAACTCATTTTATACAGTATAAGTACACTGGAAAAAAGCCTTATTGGATCAACTTAAATAAATCACTTCAATGTCTTTTTCCAAATTATTCATTATCGAAAACCATAATAAATTAAGTAGAAGCTAATTAATTCATGTAGTTGTAACAACTGCAGTAATGTGTTTAAGTTGCACTTTTTACAGTAATTGAACAAGCAGCAAAACTTTTAGAGTGCCTTTATATGTTTAAAAATAAGAGGAAATTTAGATTTCTCAGTTCATGACTCCTTTTCATCTAATTTAAGGACTCATTCAAGAGTAGCTTCGCGCTAAAAGTTAGAAGAAAAGCCTGTCTAGGCAAAATCAGGGCACCCCTGAGATCCTCCAAATTAAATTCAAGGCTTTTTAAGACCTTTTTTATACCATTTCAAAGGAAATTTAATGTCAACTTCGTACCCATTCCGACAGAAGTATGAGGGGAAAATGTCAAATCTGTTTAAATTTTGAACACTAGAAAATAATCATGTACAAGTGGGCTACTTAAATTAAATAAACTATTTTATTTCAATTATCAGTTATATTTAATACATATGCAACAGCGTGGTCGTCCACCCAGTAGCGAATATGAAGGTCCACCTGCTTACTTTTCATCATCTTATTGAGACTCTCGTCAAACATGACCACAAACCCGTTGGCCTTATTGCCCTGGTCAGTCAGTTCTCTAGTTATAAAAGGAGCCAATCCGAATTTAGTAATATATGCTGTTTTGTTGCTTCCACAAGAGAATGTAGAGAATGCAACCTCGGAGTCAGGAAACATGGTTTTGAAAACCTCTGTAATGTTTTCATTTGATGTAGGGCTCAGAGATTGTTTTAAGTACCCACATCACCTCTGCCCGCAGAGTTGTTGTTGAGCCACAGTATGATAGGATGTTCCTTGGCTGTGGTGGCAATGCTTTTAATATAGAAATGTCTTCATTACTGATAGCTAAAGCTGTTTCAGTAACCGAAGAGGTCTCCGGTGCACAGAACTGCACAATAGGTGGTTGGCGCTGACGAGCAGTGCTACACACGGTGTGATTGGCACCCCTCATAGGGGAGTCCAGGGGCATAACACCCATCGTCGCTAGCTTAAAAGATTTCCAGCACCAACAGCAGTAGGCGTCGCGGTCATTTCCTGGCACAGTAAAGGCAAAAATAAATGAATAACATAAGAACTTTGTAACAAAATACAAAACTTTGTATACCAAATTCAAAGCTATTAAGACCGTAATTTAAGATTATCAAATTTAAGACTTTTTCAATGCTTTTAAGACCTGCGGGTACTCTGAAAATGCTGGCAGGCGTTTGTAGCTCCGCCCCTTTGCCCATACTTGGTATCCCTTGGTTGATGTGACGACGAATAAACACAATGTTGACAATTGGCCACGCCTACTTGCTGCTTCTTTTACATTCTTCAGAAACCTTTGGGTGACATCTCAGACACTACATCTGTATCTTTTACAGTCTATGCTACACACTCATTTATAAGGGATTTATAAAGCATAAATAGTCCTCACTTTACTTTAGATAACAAAACTGGATGAAGTTATAGTATAGCGTTGAAGATAATAAAGCATTTATTAAGATACAAAGGTAACTGTAATCATAGAAATGATCAATGGAATAAATGATACAATACTAAATTTAGTAATGAAAAATGAATAATTAACAAGGGCGGGTGGCTCAGTGATTAGCGCTGTCGCCTCACAGCAGGATGGTAGCTGGTTCAAGTGTCGCCTGAGCCAGTTGTCATTTCGGTGTGGAGTTTGCATGTTCTCCCTATGTTCATTAATTTTCCTTCAGCTTAGTCTCTGATTTATCAGAGGCCGCCACAGTTGAATGAACCACCAACTATTTCAGCATATGTTTTACACAGCGGATGCCAGTACTGGGAAACACCCATACACACTCATTCGCACATGCACAAATACACTACAGCCAATTTAGCTTATTCATTTCCCCTATAGCACATGTGTTTAGACTATGGGGGAAACTGGAGCACCCGGAGGAAACCCACACCAACATGGGGAGAACATGCAAACTCCACACAGAAATGCCAACTGATCCAGCTGGGGCTCAAACCAGCGATCTTCTTGCTGTGAGGCCACAGTGCTAACCACTGAGCCACCGCACCACCCTTCCAATATCTTTTTTCAATATGGTGCAGCCCTAATATATAGATGACAAAAGTTTTTAAAAATAACACAACACCATCACAAAAAGAAACCAACATCAGCTTCACCAGACAGCTTCTGACAAACATCTACTCAAATGAACCCCTTTTCCCGCCAAACAAGAGGGAAAGTGCAAGCTGTCATGTGTTGTGCAGGCGTAGGGTTGAATCTGGATGGAAACCGAGGTTGCTTGTGATCTTACCGTGACATTAGGTAAGGTGGTGACGGCAACTCCATCCTCCAGGTAGTGTGTTTCTGTGTAATGACTAGCAAACAAGCCTCTGAAACACAAACACACACACAAAGACAAGTTTACTCCTCGTCAAGACTAAACTTCAACAATCCATCGATTTTGTGTGAATTATAAAGTTGCTGATCATTTTGGGAATTATTCATTCATTCATTTTCTTTTCGGCTTAGTCCCTTTATCAATCTGGGGTTGCCACAGCGGAATGAACCACCAACTTACCCAGCATATGCTTTACAAGCAGCCTTCCAGCTGTAACCCACACCTTGGAAACATCCGTACACACTCATTCACACACATAAACTATGGACAATTTACTTTACTTTATTGTCCAAGAGTGGAAATTCATCTTTGGCTTCACCACACAAACAGATCAACGTTCACATTACACACATCACAGAAAAAACAGGCATCACAAATACACTCATTGTTATCACATATAGCACATTAAAAAAAAAAACAACATTTTTTTTAAAACTCAATTTAAAAACCTTTTGTTACATGCCAGCACTTATTTGGTTATTTTGTTTATTTTTGTCTCATCATGTGTTTCTGTTTGTCACCCAGTCCACTTCTGTGCTTGCTCCGCCTACAGTCATCTCTGATTGGCTGTTTCACTTGTTCTTGCTGCAACCAATCCCATCTCTCCTGCCACCTGATTGGTCACCACTCTGCCCAAGCTCCAGCCAATCCCTGCATGCCACCTGGCCTTTAAAAGGACTTCAGTTTGCACAATTTATGTGCAACCCCACTACCCTAGACAAAAAGGGGTTGTAACACCTTTACATACTTAAAACCCAGTATTTAAAATTCTAATGGCACTCGGCACAAACGACACTTTTTTTTAACTTGAGGTTGCCTGAAATGTCTTTTTGATGGCAAGAGCTAAAATTTGATATTCAAAGGATGGGAACAATCTTCAACAATGATGTGTGCTTTCTGTTTAATTCTCACTGAATAAATTTCATTTGGTTGTCTTTGTGCTTTACCTACAACTGCACTTCCAATATTTAACACTCGACACAGTTTTTGCTTTTCCTTAATTTTCAACAGTCCATACCATACAATCATGTTAAAACTCACAAACCTTTCAACCAAGTTCTTGTATACCATCTCCAGAACAGTTTAACTCGCACCAAATTGTTGTTTAGCCTACCCAATTCACCTGTACCGCACGTCTTTGGACTGTTGGGGAAACCGGAGCACCCGGATGAAACCCACGTGAACGCAAGGAGGGAACATGCAAACTCCACACAGAAACGCCGAGACTCGAACCAGCGACCTTCTTGCTATGAGGTGACAGCACTGCCTACTGCATCACCATTAAATCATAACAGTAACATATAAGTTTTGATTTTGAAAGCTGAAAACCTGTAACCATTGACTTTATTAGTATTTGTTTTTCCAACAATGGAAGTTATTGGTTACAGGTTTTCAGTTTTTTTACAGTTTTTCTCAGTCGCTTTGGTTCGTTTCTCACAACACCAGAGCATTTCTGCACAACAGTTAATGCATTTCTCTAAACAATTGGTACAAACTGCAAAACCTAGCTGATAACCTGCAAAAGAGTGTCACATGCTCAAAATGGATAGTTTATTCCTCAAAAGCAAGTATTGATGTCAATCAAAGCGTCAGTGTCATCAAAATGAAAAGTCCTGACACCATTATTTATGAACAAGACAGTCAAATGACTTAGTCATGTTTTCATTATGACAGTTTACTCTGTACATTTTTTCAATGCAAAAAAAGTCTTATTTTGTTGAAACTTCCTGAAAATGCTCAAGATAGTACTATATACTATTAGTACAGCAAATTAAAAAATACAGCAAAGTTAGACATCACTGCATTTTGTAAGTGTATCCGAGTACAAGACACTGAATATGTATTTTTCACATTTTTTTCTGCATTTGCTCTTTACAATTAGATTTTTTCACAGCGTTGTGCAGAAGAATAAATACACCCTTATTTACAACAAACAAACTTTCTTTAGGTAGAACTGTGCACAACTGGAAGCAATATCGCAGAACATATTGGAACTGAACCAACATCCATACACAGGTCTGTAAATCATTCATGAAACTGTTCAATTTTAAAGACATTTTCAGGAAAATAAAGATTTAAATTTGTTTTATAAAATTTGCTTGACAGATTTTGACAACTAGTTCATCATTTTTGTATGTAATGACTCCAGTAATGAAATGAGGACTATTAGTTTTATATTGAATGACTATTCCGCATTTACAAGTTTGGTTAATTTTGACTGACATGACAGAAGCAAATGATAATGTTATAAAACACCAGAGAGTTGTAGGAAAGCAATTGATGCATGTCTAAAAGCATTCGCAATTTGCTGAAAGCAATGAGAAACTGCTACTAGGATGTGCACAAATGACTAATTGTTTTGAGAAATGCATGACCTGTTGTGCAAATGTAAATAGTGTAGTGAGAAATGCACCAAAGCAACTGAGAAAAACTGTAATATCATCATTTTTAAAACAATGTTAAGTTTTTTTTAAACAATGCTTCTGTTGAAATATTCCTCAGATTTCTTGAATTCTGAAGTTTCTGATCATTTTGGGAACAACACATTGTTAAAGAAATGACTTTCAAAACTTGCTCATCTCACAAAAGTGAAGTTCTGCCTATTTTTGGTCAGAAATGTGTCACATTATGAAAGTTGGATGAGTTGAGTGAACACACGGTGAACATCATCATTGGTGTGAAATCAAGCGTCCGCCGGATCCTCCTCTTTTTCTCCATATAATCCGATCAGCTGCAAATGATCAGCACCCAAAGACGAGACGTGAAAGGATGGCCTAATTCTCTCTCTTCCTCCCTCTCTCTCTCTCTCTCCCTGCTGAGATAATGTTCAGATCAGAGCATGACCAACATCTGCAGTCCATCGCTCCTCATGCAGCTGTGCTTTCTTTACCAAAACCTGCCCGGGAGAAAGTCACCAGCTCATGAAGACTATTACAGCACTGCTGAGTCAGAGAATAACAACAACCTTCCTAAAACACACACACACATACTCACTCACACACACACTGAACACTGCATAGTTTTCAAGTTCTAGAGGAAACTTGTTGTTGATTTCGGCTTGCCAAACTTGACTCTTTTTGTCTGAACTTGTTCTCTCTTAAATCGAATTAAATGATTTTTAAAGCCTGAGGTAAAAGCACAGCTCTGTGTGAAGAGCAAGGTGGCATTATCTCCAACAGGGAAATCAATGGCGACTCTGCAGTGGATTTACAACAGAACAGCAGAATATCAAGCTTTCCGAGAAACTGCGAGAACAACTTCGAGTTGAAGAGAGAGTTTTCAGTATATATAAATGTTCTGTAACATATTATTCAGAAAAGAAATCACATTTTTGGATTTTAAACCATTGTTCTGAGAGTAGAGTGCAGATTCGCACTCTATAACATCAGAAAGATCCGACCCTTCTTATCTGAACATGCAGCTCAACTCCCTGTTCAAGCTCTTGTTCTCTCCAAACTGGATTACTGCAACTCTCTTCTAGCGGGGCTTCCAGCTAACTCTATCAAACCTCTTCAACTGCTCCAGAATGCAGCAGCACGAGTTGTCTTCAATGAACCTAAACGAGCACATGTCACTCCGCTGCTAGTCCGTTTGCACTGGCTGCCAGTTGCTGCTCGCATCAAATTCAAAGCTCTGATGTTTGCTTACAAAGCGACTTCTGGCCTTGCTCCTTCTTATCTGCTCTCGCTTCTGCAGATTTATGTGCCCTCCAGAAACTTGCGTTCTGTGAATGAACGTCGCCTCATGGTTCCATCCTAAAGAGGGAAGAAATCACTTTTGCGAACGCTCACGCTCAATCTGCCCAGTTGGTGGAATGAACTCCCTAACTGCATCAGAACAGCAGAGTCACTCGCTACTTTCAAGAAACGACTAAAAACTCAACTATTTAGTCTCCACTTCACTTCCTAATCTGCAATTGCCTCTTTGAATATCACACTAACTGTACAAAAAAATACTAATACTAATACTTCCCTTCTTAGACTTTACAGACATGAAACTTGCCTATAGCACTTATTTATTGTTGCTCTTAGTTGTGTAAATTGCTTCCTTGTCCTCATTTGTAAGTCGCTTTGGATAAAAGCGTCTGCTAAATGACTAAATGTAAATGTAAATGTAAATGAATCTGACAACATGGAAATTACTGTCTGATTACGGTTTATTACAAACCAATATATCACGTGCTAGGATGACATTGTGGCTCAGTGGTTAGCACTGTGCCCTCACAGCAAAAAGGTCACTGATTTGAGTCCTGGCTGGGTCAGTTGGCATTTCTGTGTGGAGCTTGCATGTTCTCCCCGCGTTGGTGAGGGTTTACCCCGGGTGCTCCGGATTCCCCTACAGTCTAAACACATGCGTTATGGGGGAATTGGGTGGACTAAATTGGCCGTAGAGTATAAGTGTGTGTGAATGTAAGAGTGTATGGGTGTTTCCCAGTACTGGCTGGAAGGGCATTCGTTGTGTAAATCATATGCTGGATAAGTTGGCAGTTCATTCCGCTGTGGTGACCCCCAATTAATAACAGACTGAGCCGAAGAAAAAAGAATGAATGAATTATTATTATGTGCTAGTTACAGTCTTGATCACTACATCCTTAGGTTTGTGCTTTCATAAACTACAGTTTAAATATTTATTGTTGGTAAGATTTTCTGATGTTTTAAATCATTTATTTGATTTAATTATTCATTCATTCATTCATTTTCTTTTCGCTTAGTCTCTTTAATTATCGGGGGTGTCCACAGTGGAATGAACCGCCAAGTTATCCAGCACGTTTTTACGCAGCGGATGCCCTTCCAGCCACAACCCATCTCTGGGAAACATACACACACACACACACATTTACACGCATACACTACAGACAGTTTAGCTTACCCTATTCACCTGTACCACATGTTTTTGAACTGTGGGGGTAACCGGAGCATCGGAGGAAACCCATGGGAACGCAGGGAGAATATGCAAACTCCACACAAAAACGCCAACTGACTCAACTGAGGCTCGAACCAGCGACCTTCTTGCTGTGAGGCGACAGCACTACCTACTGCATCACTGCAATACTTATTCAGTATTAACATCTGAATAACATAAAATACATTCAGCAACTGAATACAATAAATATACTACAGAAATCTAAGCCTTTTAAAGATGTTTTAATGTGTTGCAACAACTGTGGGAATTTTAGAAAAAATCTGCAGCACATTTTCATTAAAAGGAACATCTAATACCTTCCAGAGAGCAGCAAACGCAAGATCTTCTCCATTAAATGAATCAATAACGTTCCTCAAACATTAAACTGAAGGGGTGGATGAAGACCATGTGTGTGTGTGTGTGTGTGTGTGTGTGTGTGTGTGTGTGTGTGTGTGTATGCTTCGTAATGGCAGATTTATTCATTTAGCACATGCATTTATTCAAATCAGTTTACAACTGAGGGAAAATACAAACAGATTAATCATTAGGAGTCAGAAAAAAACCTAAAAAGAAACTTCTAGAAGCAGCATGAGAATTACATTCGGAATTTACAAAAAAAAAAAAAAAAAACTTTTAACAGCCCTAAAATCACCAACGAGACCCACATGTAAATAAACTGTCATTATTTATAAGCTTTATACTAAGAAAATGCAATATCATCGTGGTTTGGTTTTGGTTTGGCTGGGTATGATTTGATTTGATTTAATTTAATTTGGTCTGGGTGTGGTTTGGATGGGTATGATGTGATTTGGTTTGAAATTGATTTGGGTTGGTTTGGCTGGGTATGGTTTGGTTGGGTTGGGTTTGGTTTGGGTGTGGTTTGGGGTTGGTTTGGTTTGGTTTGGTTTTGTTTGGGTGGGGTTGATCTGATTTGATTTGGTTGGTTTGGTTTGGTTATGATTGGGTTGGTTGGTTGGTTGGTTGGTTGGTGGGCGAGTAGGTGGGTGGGTGGGTGGGTGAGTAGGTGGGTGGGTAGGTGGGTGGGTGGCTGGGTTGGTTGCATGGTTGGATGGGTGGTTTGGTTGGGTTGTGTTGACTAAGTGGGTGGATAGTTGGTTGGTTGGATTGATGGTTGGTTGTGTGGGTGGGTGGATGGTTGGTTGGTTGGATTGATGATTGGTTGGTTGCGTGGGTGGGTGGGTAGACGGATGGTTGGTTGGTTGGTTGGTTGGGTGGGTTGGTTGGTTGGGTAGGTGGGTGGGTATGTGGGTTGGTTGGTTGGGTGGGTGGGTAGATGGATGGTTGGATTGTTTTGATGGTTGGTTGGGTGGGTGGGTGGATGGTTGGGTTGGGTTGGTTGGTTGGTTGGTTAGATTGCTGGTTGAGTGGGTGGTTGGTTTGTGGTAGGTTGGGATGGGTAACTGCTTGGGTTGTGGGTTGTTTGGATCGTTGTTTCGTTGGTTTGATTGGTTGGGTGGTGGGTTGCATGGTTGATTGGTTAATTGTTTTGGTAGGTGGGTGTGTAATTGGTTGGTTGGGCTGTGTGGCTGGGTGGGTGGTTAGTTGTTATTCTTTTTTATCTTCTAATGTTTTTTAAACAAACCCTAGGGAGTAGTTCTTTCAAATGTTGTTGTGTATCTGGTATTTAATGACAAAAAAGGATTCTGACTACTTTTATGATTCTTGTTTTATTTTTGACCAGTTTTCAGCATCTGCACAAAATAGCAATTCTTGATTTTTGAGTAGATTTAAACTATTACCATCATATCATCTTGTCATCCCTATTAATTATTCTGAATCATCTCATTGAATCATCAACTGACCACTACAACCACTATAATAGTAATAAAACACACATGGCTTAAAGAGAGGTTACAATGACAGGCAAGGTTAAATATTTCTTTACAGACCCAGTATTGAAATGCTTCGATGAACATTTTCTAATTTACTTTTCAATTATTCACACGAGCAGAGACTAAACAGAGCGAAAGATTACCAATTCTTTGCACAAAGGAGGAAAAAAGTCAAATAATTCTACCTTTCATGCTGTGGGAAGACGACTGCGGCAAAGCCACAAGCATAAAAACTAATCAAATCATCAGTCACTAGTGGGAAAAGACACAGCAGGACGCTGTTGTTTCTCGTGGTCACTTAATGCTTTGTGTTCTCACAAGATAGAAAAGTTGAAAGGTAAACGGCAGGGGTGGACAGAATAAAAACAACGCCAGGGGCTTCTCTTTCAAGCAGAGGATTTAAAGGAATATTCAAGCAAACATGAAAATGCTGTCAATATTTACTCATGTCATTTCAAACCTAAAAGCTGGTAATTGTTCCCTTTATAGTTTTGAATACTTCATGTTCATTGCTACACACCAATTTTAGTGTACATACAGAGTGTATAATGTGTGCTGTACATTATATGCACTATTAATAAGTCATTAAGCCAGTATTGTTAAAAATACTAAAACTAAAGATTTTATTCACTGATAAACTTTGAAACTTACATCCAAACTCAATGTTTAAGGTGTGTTATTTTAAAAATAATATAAATATTTAGTTATTGGTTCAAATAAAATTGCTATATTATTGAAAACTAAATATAATGAATGGATCAAAATATTTTTTTCTGATAAATTTTTAAAAATAATAAATAATTTAATAATTTAAATGAATGTATGATCAATCATTTTGTTTGCGTCACATTACATTTACAATAGTGATTTTACACATTGAAATCATAATGAAAAGACATTTTTCAAAAAAAATAATAATAATAAATTCTGAAAATAAATGATCAATTAGGGCCTCATAGCAAGAAGGTCACTGGTTTGAGTCCCGGCTGGGTCAGTTGGCATTTTTGTGTGGCGTTTGCATGTTCTCCCCATGTTGGTGTGGGCTTCCCGCACAGTCCAAATACAAGTGCTATAGGTGAATTGTGTGAACTGAATTGGCTATATATGTGTGAGAATGATGTGTGTAAATAATGGATGTTTCCCAGTACTGGGTTGCACCTTAAGGGCATCTGCTATGTAAAACATGTGCTGGATAAGTTGGTGGTTCATTTGTTGTGGCGACCCCTGATTAATAAAAAGACTAAGCCGATAAGAAAATGAATGAATGAGTTATTCATTCATTCATTCATTCATTCGTTCATTCATTTATTTTCTTTTCAGCTTAGTCCCTTTAATAATCAGGGGTATTAATCACAGCAGAATGAACCACCTGAATAGGTTATTGGTTAAAATTAAATGGTTGTATTATTAAAAACCAAATTCAATGACTATATAAAAGTCATTTTTATATGTTACTTAAAAGTGTTTATATATAATTGTTTTGAAAATAATTTAAAATGTAATATTTTTTATTTCATTTAAAATTAAAAATAAATCTTATATGATTTTCATAATAAAAACACATTTTCAAAATAACTTTTATGAAAATAAATTAACAATATTTATTTAAACAATTTAACAATTAAAGAACTAACTTGTTTGTACTTAATATATTTGATTATGGTAAATTTGATTGTATTTAAAACAATTAAAGAATGGGAAAAACAGTGATTTGAAAGACAGTGGCACAGTATAAACAATAAAAAATATGCCAATATAAAGTTAATTAATTTTAACTTGGTCTAAATACATATTTTATGGTACAGTATACATACATTTGTTACACTTAATGGCCTTTTAATGTCTGTGTGAAATCAATATCATTCATTCATTCATTTTCTTTTCGGCTTAGTCCCTTTATTCATCAGGGGTGATTTGGCTGGTTTGCTTTGGTTGGGTTGGGTTGGGGTTGGTTTAGTTTAATTTGGTGTCGGTTGGTTTGGCTGGGTTTGGTTGGTTATGGTTCGGTTCGATCTGGGTTGGTTTGGTAGGTTATGGTTTGGTTTGATGTGGTTCGGGGTGGTTTGGTCTGGGTTGGTTTGGCTGGGTTTAGTTGGTTATGGTTTGGTTTGGTTAGTTTCCCAGTGCTGGGTTGCAGCTGGTAGGACATCTGTTGTGTAAAACGCAGCAGACTTGAACCAGTGACCTCCTTGCTGTAAGGGGAGAGTGCTAACCACTAACCAACCGTGTCGCCCGAAATCAATATTTACAATGGTAAAAGCCAACAGTCAACTTTATCAAATGAAATTAGTGTAGTTAACTCAAAATTTAAGCGAGGCAGTGGCGCAGTAGGTAGTGCTGCCGCCTCACAGCAAGAAGGTCGCTGGGTCGCTGGCTCAGTTGGCTTTTCTGTGTGGAGTTTGCATGTTCTCCCTGCGTTCGCATGGGTTTCCTCCGGGTGCTCCGGTTTCCCCCACAGTCCAAAGACATGTGGTACAGGTGAATTGGGTAGGCTAAAGTGCCCGTAGTGTATAAGTGTGGGTATGAATGAGTGTATGGATGTTTCCCAGAGATGGGTTGCAGCTGGAAGGGCATCCGCTGTGTAAAAACTTGCTGGATAAGTTGGCGGTTCATTCCGCTGTGGCGACCCCGGATTAATAAAGGGACTAAGTCAACAAGAAAATGAATGAATGAATGAATGAATGAACTCAAAATTTACTGAAAGTTAATTCTACTCATTACTCACTACTCATTCTACTCGTTAATTAAACACCTCATTACTTCATCTTAAATGGAGTAATTTCACAGTACTCATATAGATTAGTTGTTGTTTTTTTTAACTCAAATGGTTTGTAGCAATCGGTTTCCTCAAATGGTTTGAGTTGCCTTAATTTATTGGGTTTTACAGTTCTCAGATTGTTTGAGTTCTCTTCATTTATTGGGTTTTACTGAGCTCAAATTGATTTATTTACTCAAATGGATTAAGTTCACCGTACTCATTAGAAGTAGTTTTTGAACTCAAATGGTTTGTTGCAATCAGTTTCCTCGAATGGTTTGAGTTGACTTAACTTATTGGGTTTTACAGTTTAGCGAACATTGTTATTCTTTAAATGAAGAATTATTCATTCATTACTTTTTTCGGCTTAGTCCCTTTATTAATCAGGGGTTGCCACAGCAGAATGAACTGCCAACTTATCCAGCAACCCATCACAGGGAAACATCCATACACTCATTCACAAACATACACTATGGACAATTTCGCTTACCCAATTCAACTATAGCATATATCTTTAGGGAGAAAGTGCAAGGTGAGCAATTAGTCTGTGCAAATTAATCCACATAAACACAAAGTTCATTTTGGTAATCTTCAAATCAAAGTTATATTGGTACTGTAGATTTCTGCGAGAAAGGAATTATGTGCAAAAAGAAAGCCCCGGCTCCACTCAATATTCAGTTTCAGCTGAAAGTACAACAGCACACTCAAATAAACGTTTCAGTTTCACATGTTCAAGACACCACCTTATTCAGTACAAAGTATTACACAGACTTCACTATTCTATAACAAAGCCTAATAAATTATATTCATCGGTTTCCCCCACATACGACAAGTGTAAAGCTGCAGAGGATACCGCAGCACATCTTTTTTGGTCCTGTGTTTAAATTCTGAATTTTTGGTTAGAAATATTTCAGTTCTTTGCTAAAGTTTACGATTGTGTTTTACTCCCTGACGCAATGATAGCAATTTTTGGGTGGTCAGATTTTCTGGAGACTCTCAATGGAAATGTACGGTTACCTGTTCAATATGGCACGATCATAGCTAAAAACGTTATCCTTTGTTTTTGGAAGAAAAATGTTAGGCCTTTTTTTTCTGACTGGCTTCTTGGACTCACCTCCACTTTACATTTGGAAAGAATTAGATATACCACCTCTGGGAACTCTGCAAAATTTGATAAAATGTGGGATCCAGTCTTTTTTTTTTTTTCTAAAACACCATAAAGGCTAATACGTGTTATTTCATTTCTGAAGACTTATGAGTTTCTTTCTATCTCTTTATATCCATTGCTGTGTCTTTTTGTAGGTCATATATGTCCTGTATGTCACCATTTTCTGTTGTTTCATGTTTTATTTTACATTTTGCACAGATTATCGTTTCATTATGGGTTTGTCTGTTTGTTCTTTGTTTTTTTGTCTGCAAAAATTATAATAAAAAATACCATTTAAAAAAACTAATAACTCAAACATCACAGTGTCATAAAAAAAGGAAACTTTCAGTTCATGCAGACTTTAAGGGGTGTCTTTTGAAAATCATGACATAAACACATTCATGCGTGAAAAACCCTTTTGACCCCATTTGATTTTTAAAGGAGGCACCAACTGCCTGGAGCACATATGCATGATTTTATTTACATGCACATTTTAATTTTCAATGCTGAGGCAGCAGGGAAACACATCCAATATGGCTTTTCACTATTGAAAGACAGACAAAAGAACGGCAAGAACGACAAAGTCGGGAGGGGGGTGTTAAAGGAGGACACAGCAACAGGCCAAATCATTTTCCAGAGCTTGGCTGACTACACATGAATTCAGCTGCAGCGAACTCGTGCCCATCTCGTCAAGGACAAAGCACAGTTTTCACATGCTTCTTGGGAGAAATCAGGTCACGGCTCTCCTCTTGCACAGAAATGAGTTCCTCTATCATCTTACACATCTGCTTGTCCTCTTAACTGATAATTGGAAGATGGATTAGTAATGCCGAGTCTCGACTAAAGACCTCCGTTTAGCTCGCCGCATGGAAAACGCCTCAAATCATTCAGCCTGTTGAGAAGAGGTGTGCTATCACTTTTATAAGTAATTAGACTTAATGATTGTGCCAGGCGAAAGATTAACAGAAAATCCCACAGACAGAGACAGGAAAATCCTAAAGGCTCAGGGCTTTCTGACTTGGCTATTAAGAAAGCACACATAGCACACGGCAACAAGGTGAACGCTGCACTGCGATGATTTGCAGACTAACATTTACTAAGTACCATTTTAGAAACAGGTATATCAAAGCCCTGACAACTACTAAGGCCCCGTTTACACTAATGCGTTATAGCTTGAAAGCGCATAAGTTTTGCTACGGTTACGCCAACCGTCCACACTACGCCGGAGTTCTCGAGCGCCGAAAACGGAGCGTTTCGAAAACGCAGGAGAGGCCGTTTTCATTCTGAAACGCTGCTGCTCCGTCTCAGTGTGGCTGATGGAAAACGGAGACATCTGAAAACGGAGGCGGGGCTGCAGACATTCGCCTCTCTGATTGGGGCTTTTCCTCAATATTAAGTAGCCTAACACGCACAGTTCAGTCCTGCATTCTCTCCGTGTAAGTTCAGACTTCGCAAGTTTGATCAAGGCTGCAGTCTCTTCTTCTCAGTTTGATATGGACAACAGACTGGACACGGGTAAATCTTCAAAGGGAACAGTGTACTTTATAACCTCATTCACATCACCCTGGCTACGTTGTTTCACTTTCTCAACAATAAAATGTAAACATGATTTAAGGAACTGCCTATTTTCATTTTAATATTAGCAACTTAGACAGCAGAAATGCTGAGGCGTCGTGCTGCATGAGCGTCATCTTCACTGTGTGGATATTTATAACAAAACGGAGCCGAAAACAACTGCCTCCTTTCAATTTCAGTGAAAATACGAAACACACCCTCTCTTTTGCTGAATATCAGTTTTAATAATCGATAATGGCCATTACAAAAGTATAACATACAATAAGTTTATACATTATAGGAAATAAAGGCGATCAGTCAATATACAGAATGTACGTGCTTACATTAATCATTAACTTAGCCTAACTTTGCGCTCAGCCAAAACACGTTACCCGAGGAAAAAGTAATAGATTCCAATGCCCAAAGTCAGGGAATATGTCGTTAGATAAAGACAACAAGATGAATGAAATATCCCGTTTAATAAATAAATATAGTGAGATTAGATCCAGCAGGAGATGCTTGATGAGAAGTCCGACTAGCACAGCTCTCATCTGGGTAGATGGGCTCCAGCGCTTGCCCGAGAGTGTGTGTGTGGTCACGTGATGTGCGTTTTCAGCGTTTTAGTGTGGACGGAGAGCAGTTCAGAAACGCTGGGTAAAACGCGAGTGTGGACGCGGATCGTTTTCATTCTAAAACGCCGTTTTAAAACTAAAACGCACTAGTGTAAACGGGGCCTAAGAGAATCACAGCAGCTGCACAGCCACACCCTGGAAACCATTCAGAAGACTTCAGCAACTGCATGACAACTACTCACAGAATCACATAGATATTACAAAAAAGCCTTATTTTATATCTTTCTCTTTGTGATTTTTTTTCACAGCACATTTTTCAACCGTTTGATGTGTTTACTAATGCTATATAAATACAACTTACATTGACATTAACAAGTAAAATAAAGTAAAACTTAAATTATACTCCTAAATAAAAACTTACTTAGAGCAAGTTGTTCCAGTTAATTAAAAATAATACGTTCAATTCACTGAAAACCTATAAAAAAGTCACACAAACTCAAACTATTTAAGTTAGTAGAACTACTTTAGAAAATTGAGTTTATACTACTTAATCAGTTTCATTATTTTGAGCATTTGGGTTTACAGTGTAGATGAAGATTCCAATATTCCCATGAAATTGAGATATTGTAAAAGAGCTAAGTGTGGTTACTTTCACTGAGAGGTTCTGGGGTTAGATGTTCTACACTGTAAAAAGTCATTTTGTGGCCTTGTAGATTTCATTAATATTAATATGTACACTTTAATGAAATTAATTTCCTGATTTTAGATACACTACCAGTGGCATAGCGGACGGGCCCGCAGGGCATGCACCGCGGTGGGGGCCCCGCGTGATTAGGGGGCCCCACGTCGACGCGATTTTCAACAATTAAAAAGCCGGCAACCGCAATAATCAAACCCTTGGGAACAACTGTGGTCCGAACCAAAGTTCACAGGTCTGTGTTCTTTAAACTCTTCTCAAGCGGTGGACTACTTCATTCTTATTGCTTGCCGCCGAACCACGTCATAGCTCATACCATAAAGTTGACTTGATTTCAACTCTCCTTGACGCCCCCACAGGAGCAGACGCGCCGTGCTGTTTCTCGCCGCCGGTTCTCATTAAAAATGAATGACTTCTGGCTACTTTGACGCTCTTGCCGCTTTCGGTTTGTGATCGCTCCTCAGTTTGTGAAGGCTTCCCCGCGTCGTCGCTCCACCACACCCCCTTTCCCGCTCCTCAGTTTGTGATCGCTCCTCAGTTTGTGAAGGTTTCCTCGCGTTGTGGCTCCACCCCAACTCCCTTCCCCGCTCCTCAATTTGTGATCGCTTCCTTGCGTTGTAATACCAGATAACCCCTCTGACTTGAAATAAACCCATACTAGTTAGTAGTTTCAGCTACTAGAACCGTACACTGACTCGTCTGCTGTGACAAAAGAGACCTGATGATGATGATGATGGTGATGAGTGCGAGCCGACTGTCTGTTCCCTCGCAGCACGCTCTCTCATTGAGTGTGTGATTCAACCTGACTACGGTCATTTTTTTTCTGCAATATATTTTGTAAAAGCCAATTAAGCAAGGTAGAAAGTAACTTGCGCTGCATTTTTGAAAAAGTAGCTCAAATAATATTACTTATTTTTAAAAGTATTGCGTTACATCACTCGTTACTTTAAAAAAGTAATATTATTACATAACGCACATTACTTTTAAGGCATTACCCCCAACACTGCTCAAAACACTTTTAAGAGTTCACACTTAGCTGATGATTGGTTATAAAGCTTGTTTAGCATGCTGTCTCGGGAGAGAGCCCTGAGCTCATAAGATCCTCGAGCCCAGGGCTCCCTCCCAATTGCAAGGCGAGAGGGGAGTTTGAGCTCAGGTAGATCTCGAGAACTCCCCTTCTGTAGTAGCTAATGAACAGATAGTGATTAAGAGATAACTACTTACTAGGAGCATGTCTATGGTGCTGATTAGTCAATTAACTTAAGTTACATGTTTTTGAACGGTGGGAGGAAACCGGGGAACCCGGGGAAAACCGACGTGAGCACAGGGAGAACATGTTAACTCTGCACAGAAACGTCAACTGACTTGGTAAGGACTGGAACCAGTGACGTTCTTGCTGTGAGGCAACAGTGCTAACCACTGGGCCATCATGCCACCCATCTAGGAAAGGAGGAGGAGTAGGGGTGGAAGGGGGGATTCTTCAAAATGAAGATGGCTGTGATATGGAACTGCAGGGCCGGCTGCAAGCAATTATAAGCTCGGGATCCTCTCGAAATTAGTTTATAAATAAACTTCACTTTGCAAACTACGTTAACTGCATGACAGCCAAAGCAATGACATAGCAACACGGGAGAACATGCAAACTCCACACAGAAATGCCAACTGACCCAGCTGGGACTCGAAAAAACGACCATTTTGTTGTGAGGCCACAGTGCTAACCACTGAGCCACCGTGCCGCCCCAAAACCCAGTATAGAATTTCTAAATGACTCAAAGGAATAAACCAAATAACAGCAGTCTGATGGGAGAACTGTTGACTTGGAGTGTGATAATCCATGGAAATATTCAGAGGTTGATGTAATGAGATCCCATGGCAAGGCAGAATCTCCTGCCAGGTCTTAAGCTTGAGCTCTCGAGGAGTGTTACACCCTTGGACCAGACCGAAATATGAAATATTCCACAATAACCTCACTTTAACGGGTCACAGAATACACCTGAGATCCAGAAACCCACTCAACTGTGACAGAACAGAAATGAAACACACCTGAGGGGGTTAAGAGGCCAAAGGTCAAGGTGTCACATGATTTCATAACGGTTACCACAAAACATTTAAATGAGCATTAAAAACACACATTATGGGCAGCACAGTGGCTCAGTGGTTAGCACTGTGGCCTCACAGCAAGAAGATCGCTGGAGTCACGGCTGGGTCAGTTGGCATTTCTGTGTGGAGTTTGCAGGTTCTCCCCATGTTGGCATGGGTTTCCCTTCAGGTGCTCCGGTTTCCCCCACATTCTTAACACATGAGGTGTAGGTGAACTGGATAGGTGATCCAGACCCAAATGTAAAAATGTTAAATTGGTTTGGTTGGTTTGTTTTGGTTTGGTTTAATTTGGGTTTGGTTTTGGTTTGATTTGGTTTGGTTTGGTGGGTTTGTTTTATTTTGGTTTAATTTGGGTTTGGTTTTGGTTTGGTTTGAGCTGGGTTGGTTTGGGTTTAGTTTGGTATGGTTTGGTTTAAGTTGGGTTGGTTTGGTTTGATTTGACTTAGGTTGGTTTGGTTTGGTTTGGGTTTGGTTTAAGTTGAGTAGGTTTGGCTTGGTTAGGTTTTGGTTGGATTGGTTGAGGTATGTTTGGTTTGGGGTGGTTTGGCTTGGGTTGGTTGGTTGGTTGGTTGGTTGGTTTGGTTTGGTTCGGGTTTGGTTTAAGTTGGGTTGGTTTGGTTTGGGTTTGGTTTAAGTTGGGTTAGTTTGATTGGTTGGTTAGTTGGGTCGGTGGGTGAATGGGTGGTTGGTTGGGTGATTTGGCTGGTTTTGGTGTGGTTGGGTTGGTTGGGGTTGGTTTGATTTGGGGTTGTTTGGCTTGGGTTGGTTGGTTGGCTGGTTTGGTTTGGTTTGGTTTGGTTCGGTTTGGTATGTGGGTGGGTGGATGGCTGGTTGGTTGGTTGGATGGGTGGTTGGTTAGTTGGATGGTGGTTGGTTGGGTGATTTGGCTGGTTTGGTTTGGTTGGGGTTGGTTTGGTTTGGTTTGGGTTGGTTTGGCTGGGTTTGGTTGGTTATGGTTTGGTTTGGTTGGTTTCCCAGTGCTGGGCATCCGCTGTGTAAAACATATGTTGACCCCTGATGAATAAAAGGACTAAGCCAAAGGTAAATGAATGAACGAATTATGGGCATATCAGGGCATGCTATAAGCAACAACATTTTTTTAAGAATTACAATTAAACTCAAAACCACAATTGAACATTGCTTTTTACAGCCCAATAAACATAACCCAAAACAACTGATCGACTTTTGAAACAAAACATGCTTATTTTAATTAAAACAAGCACAAGGATGAAATATACTACTGCTATAAACATCACATTTATTATCTGAATACATTCTTTATATTGTCCTGTTGTTGTGGGACATCCTTTTAAAGACGGATGTCTTCATAATTATTTAATAACTTTGATGATTTATGAAAGCATCCTCAATAAACACATTTGAAATGTACCCAAAGGAAATATACTGCTTAGATATTGCTTTTCACGCTATTTCCAGGAGATTTAATGAAGGTCTCAATTAGGATTTCTGCAAGTCTCAACACTGTGAAAAAGAAACAAAGCAATAAAAGAAAATAAAGGAGAAAATGCAGATAACATCTGTTCGGAAGTAAAAAGTTTTAATCTATTTAAATATAATTTAATTTGACTTAATTAACACCCACAAAAGTCACCTGAGTCAACTTGTACTTGTCTCAGATTTAACCAGCTTCTTAAGAGAAACAAAATAGATGCAAATGAATTCATTATTGATATACAGTAAGTGAAAAACATTAGAAAATCATTTGATCTGAGCAAATAACAATCTGAGGCTACATCACCACAAATAAAGACTATAGAATACACAAGACATGTCAATAAATGTAACGGTCAATATGGCAAATGAAGCCCCGCCTACTAGTACAGGAGCCAATCATCGATTGCTATAGACTGAAGATTCTCTAGGGGAGAAGTTTGGAGCAGACGTGTGCTTTAAGGACAGTTGTTTCAACAAACACACTGAAATCTCAGTCAATCCTTGCTTCACAGACATAAGAAACATATGCAGATAAAGCTTGAAATCTCTACTTTTAATTGAACTAACTACGCTTGAAAACAAAAGTTTTCTGGTTTTGTAATTTGTATGAAAGAAACGCGAGGCACTGCTTGGCTTAAAGGAACTTACTGTAAAGGGACTTTAACATTAAGCAGCTTTTTTACCTAAAAAACACCATCTTAAGAAAAAAATATGCATTTTTTTAAATGAAAATGAATTAGTGTGGACAGGTATGCCTGAGACACTAGTTAGATCGACATTATAAAAATATCCATCAATTAACAGTTTCCATTTTTTTTCAAATTTACAGGTAATTTGCTCTTATTTACTGTTATGAATTGCATTGTCGGACCTTTATCTCGGATCTGTTGACTTTTGATGCTGAAAATTAATAAATGTAAAAGTACATTTTCCCTTTTTCTTACATAAATGAGACACAAAAAACGTAAATAATCTTTAAATAGATTTGTTTTTGTCCATTTTAGGACATCAGGTCAAAACAGCTGTTCATCTAAAACACATGAAATTAAAAATAAAATTTGATAAGATATTTTTAGTTTCACAAGGTCCTTTTACAGAATCGATAATGTAGATTTTATTTAGTTTAACAACAAAACACAAGTAAATAGCGCTATTCCGCTTGCTTTACTGAGGTGAAGATGGTTTTATATTCACTTCACATTGGTTCATTTTTGAACAATGACGACCTGTGACGCTGTCAGAATATTGTTTACCATGCTACTCTGAATATTCACTCTGAAATAGCATGTCAATTTGGCTTAGTAATGAGTGGCCAGACAAGCAATAGTCGCTTTTAACACATGAGAGAGGCTTCTGCTGTCATCTTTAAGGTGTGCGTGCTCCTGATTCAGGAGGCGTGGCTCTGGATGGCAGGGGAGGGACTGTGATTCAGAGATTTATGCTAAGCTGTTAGCATTGTGGAAGATCACCTACTGCACCTGTGGGCTCAATTTTGACGATCCATGCGCAAAGTGCAAAGCGCAGAGGGCAAAAGCAATTAGGACGTGTCTGAATCCACTTTTGCTAATTTAGGGATGGAAAAATCTGCTTTGCGCTGTGGCGCATGATCTAAAAGGGTTGAGTTTATTTTCTTAATGAGTTAAAGGTGTGTTTTGAGAATAAACCAATCAGAGTCTTATCTCACATTCCCTTTAGGAGCCAGTTGCGTCGCATGATAGCGCATTTGCTGTTTACATGATGGACTATATAAGTGGAAAAACTGAGCATTTCACTAGCAAGAAAACAGTTAAACAGAGCATCTGCAGCCCGAGAATGAGAGATAAAGCCTTCTCATTATCAATTTTTACTTTCCCTCTCTTGGATAGGGAAACCTTTACGCACAGACATCAATTAGCCTATAAATAATTAATTTAGTTTGTTAAGCGCAAATATTTGTTTCAAAACTATTTCTAAATTCAGTTCTAATTTTTTTCAAACGAATAAATAAACAATAATA
The DNA here is from genome assembly GCF_052040795.2 of Danio rerio. NCBI lineage: Eukaryota > Metazoa > Chordata > Actinopteri > Cypriniformes > Danionidae > Danio > Danio rerio. The sequence continues at coordinate 47,570,109 of NC_141032.1, read as the reverse complement.
ATTAAGTGTGTTTAAAAACCTGAGCTATATCCAAATACATATGCTGCCCCATATGGTCTAAAACCTGACAGGTGGACAAATCTAAGGTTGTCTTTAATAAAACAAATATACATATGCATATAATAAATAATACTGCTAATAATAATAACATTATGCTAAAGCAATTTGTTATGAATAAATAAAAAAAAAAACGAGATGAAGAAGGCATGAATGTTTGGTTTTTATATTTAAGTAGGCTAGAAAATAATAAGTTTTGGAATATTTTAATCCTTTATATTTATATCCTTTATATATCCTTATTATATCCTATATATATATATATATATATATATATATATATATATATATATATATATATATATATATATATATATATATATATATATATATATATATATATATATATCCTTAATATTTTAATGCTTTTTCATTTGTAAAGATATTTGCGTATTGCTGTACACCCTGTCTGTATTAAGCAGTGTGTAAGCGAGGCGCACAACTAACGCGCTTTGCGCTGGACAATAGACCTGCTTTGATTTGATCTATTTGAACCTTCTGTTTAAGTTCCTCAAAATAGCAACGGACCAGCAATGCGCCTCAATACGCCTTCATTTTTAGACCAGAACATCTATGGTCGCACATATGAGCACAAATGCATTTGCTATTCAAACAGCGCGATGCAAAACGTCCAAACGACTCTTGCGCCAAGCTGAAACTAGCAAACAACAATTGTGTCGCGCTTTGTGCCACATTGTGTTGGTTGTATGATAGGGCCCTTTAAGTCAGTCAGAACTGAGAGATGAAAACTTGCAAAAAACAAAGACAGATTTGAGAGATAAGTTCATAACTATTTTTTTTATTATTTTTCCTAAGCACAAACAGGTTTCAATACAGATCTCTTTTGAAAATCACTATAAGATTTCTTGAATCTAAAAGTCTTGTTTTCTTCAATCTCATTATTGTATAGAAGAAACAATTGAGGCCTCATTTGTAATTTGTTTTAATCCCCTGGGTATGACGTGATTCCGAAAACGCTGTTTATCAATGATGTATTTCTCCATTCGCTGTCATCATACTGCCAAGCAAATAAACTTCAGCATGAAAACAGATCTTCATGAAACCCAAAACCCACAAGAATAAGAGAAAAAGCAAACTCTCGTCTGAAGTCAATCCCTTAATGTGGATCTGCGGGCACATGTGGCCACATTAACACATCTGTCATCGCGCATGCAAACATTACAAGTCTGAGCTCTTTTCATGTGTGATAGCATTATGATGTTAGCCACACAGTGACTCCAGAGACTAATGGAGATCTTAAAAAATATATAAAATCACAAACAATATCATAAATCCAGTGGTTAATGATCTCAGTGCTCTATCATAGTAACATATTAAAGGAATTGTTACCCCAAAAATGAAAATTACCTCATCATTTATCAATTTTTTCCTTCTGTCGAACACAAAAAGAAGATATAAATGAAGGTTGTTGGCTTCTACAGTAGGGGAAATATACTATGGAAGTCAATAGGTACCAGCTTCTAACATTTCATTTATTCATTCATTCATTTTCTTGTCGCCTTAGTCCCTTTATTAATCCGGGGTCGCCACGGCCGAATGAACCGCCAACTTTTCCAGCACATTTTTACACAGCGGATGCCCTTCCAGCCGTATCTCTGGGAAATATCCGCACTCATTCATACACACACTCATACACTACGGACAATTTAGCCTGTACCACATGTCTTTGGACTGTGGGGGAAACCAGAGCACCCAGAGGAAACCCACGCAATCGCAGGGAGAACATGCAAACTCAACACAGAAGCGGCAACTGAGCTGAGCCGAGGTTCGAACCAGCGACCTTCTTGCTGTGAGGCGACAGCACTACCTACTGTGCCACTGCGTTGCCCTCTAACAGTTCATGACCTTGGTTCTCTCAGCGTTCTGAATGATTTTGAAATTTTTTGCAGTCCATAGCAAACAGTATGTGTCTAACATTTCTTTTTTAAATAAATAGTCATGTTAACATGTAAACAACTAATAAAAGAAAATCCAATAATTTAAATAAGTTGTCATTTAATATGAATATGTCAATGACTCAATTTTGACAAAAAAATGTCAGATAGAACCTTGTAATTATAAGGTGACGATTTGTCAAAATATCTGCTTTTGTGTTCAGCAAAAAAAGAAACCTTAAAGGAGGTTGGAGGAGTTTGACCTTTTAAAGGGTCATAAAACACCAAAACACATGTTTTGAGCTGTTGACAGTCGTATATGTGTCCCACGCTGCTAAAAACACTATTAGGACACATATATTTCACAAAAAGTGAAAAAATTGGTTGTTTTCTTTCGTTATTTCGAGCAAATTCATTCTTCCGGTATGAAACGAATTTTCGAAGCTGCGTCACACAGATCCTTGCGTGTATTTTAGTGTGTAGACGTCTGTACCTGCGAGTGCATCGTGACGTCTCTGAGTGTGCTGCATTAAATCATGACAAAGACTTGGTTCAAACCAATCAGAGCGCTTTATTGTGTATGTGGTGCAACTTCATTAACATGCATGATAGCTTCTACCTGATAGTTTTTACCTGTACAGTGTACAGGCGGGGTTAAATATAGTTTACACTAGCAATATAGTTTGCTCTAATCTGTATTATAGTAATGTCCAACGATATTTATAATATAAATTTGACCCCCCCTCCCCCCTTTGATGGTTCACAAGAATGCAATTGTTCAAAAGATACTTTTTTTGTAAACAGTAAGTAAAGTTTATTTATAAAGCACATTTAACTTTAGTTTGGCACTGACCAAAGTGTTGAACAAAACCAATTTTATGTTAAATTACTCAACAAATGTTTACTTAATCCCAATTACAAGCCATATGAACAGCAAACATGGTTAATTTTTCCCCTTTATCTTTGTTAGATCATATTGATGAATTAATGTGCTTCTGTTTTTTTTTTATGTTATGAAAAAAATAAAACCCACAGATTTGTTTTTTCGTATTGTTCCCGCCATTGGCATAGACATCATCATCAGAAGCTCCTCTCTCTTCCACAATCAATTACAAGGTTCTCGCTGCAGATAATCTTTTGGCCATCTTGATCAGTTGTGATAAGGAGCCACACTGGCAAAGTCTTATTTATAGTACTAAGCCGATGGGACAGGGTATGAGGAAATAAAGCTTGGTTAATGCAAAAGAGCGGGTAAAAGGTGCGGGAATGTAAGAGCAGACAGTGTTGATAGTTGAATTTTCAACAATGTTGCAACTTTGTGCGAGAGCGGGAGGGGAAGAAAACAGCAGCACCAGAAAGAAGGATACTGGACCTACACTTTTAAGTGTGCTTTCACACCTACACTTTTGTTTCGGAACGTGTCTTGTTTGCCCAGTTAGCGCGGTTCGTTTGGCATATGTGAACAGGGCAATCGCGCTCTGTTCCGCGCCAAAGTAATCGCTCCGAGATCGCTTGAATGAGGTGGTCTCGGCTCGATTGAAACGAACCCTGGAGCGGTTCGATTACAGTGAGAAAGCGATCCGAGCGCGGTTATATCACAGCGTTTTATGGATATGTAATAGGCATACGGCTATATGAAGAGAGAATTATGAGTATGGCGGAAAGTTTCGCGAGTTTCTGGATGCCCGCAAACGAGTGATGATCTCCCGGTAATCTCGCGTCTCCCTCCCGGTCCTCAAATAGGCTACGTCGCGCACCCTTCTCACCCCTCCCCACCGTGTCTCTCCTCAGACACATCGCGCGCGCACCCTGTCAATCACTACCAAACCACCACCCCCCTGACAGCTTAGCGGGACGCTGCAAAATAAACCCTGACACTCTGACCAATGTGAGGAGAGTTTACTCGCACGTGACTTGTTTTAGCTCTTTTGGTCCGATTAGAAACTTTGCAGTGTGAAAGTGAACCGCTCCAAGAGCAAAGAGCAACAATGTAACATTTGTAATCTCTGTTTCGGAACAACTGAATCGATTCACAGGTGTGAAAGCACCCTAAGACTTTTATTAGACCTGGGTCTAGTGGACCCGAACACCTTGTATGTAATGTAAATGTGTGGGGGGAGGTACATTATGCGGTCGTCGAAAATTTGTTCAGATTTATGTTCTTCACAGAAAATAAGCCAAAGCCAATGAATTTCAGGTTGAAAAAATTATTCATTGTTTAATTTTTCTTTTGAAAAAAAAACAACTGAAAACGTGTCTTACAGACCTGAACACCATACAAGGGTTAAAGTAATGATTTATCACCGGCATCAAAATAACCCCAAACGATAACCAACCCTAACTATCTCTTCGAGAAATCATCAAATCGATGGTTGTTCATACAAGCACATGAAAATGCATTGAATAAATGTGTTCAATCATCAGAGCTGGTGGATGAAGGCCCACCGATGAGAACATTTACAACTCATTTCACAGCGGATTTGCTTCTCTGACACTTGCGCAATGAACATTACATGAAGTGAAATCAAAAAGCCTTTGTTATGAGTCCAACTTGCATTTTGTTCCTGGTGAAACGACGGCCAAAGTTACCAATTTAGCCTGAGGCTCAAAACTCTCTGATGAATGCTATCAGCTCAATCCCAAATACATAAAACCAGTTCACCAAACATCTTTCATCGCGTTCTTTTGCTTTGCATCCATTGTTTTTCTCCCTTCGGGCTTCAGCATCCGTTTGGACAAAGCACTCGGAAGGTTTACCTTTCAAACAGCCTCACATCTGTTAAAAGTATAGCAGGAATATGATATATGAAAATAATCCCGCTCTGAGAGCCAGTCACAAGCATCTGGGAATACTTTATTTACTGATTCATTTGAACAGCATATAAGACACTGCAGTTCTGTCTCTACCGCTCATCTGGTGTCTAATAAATACTGAATTAAATGAAAATCCCCTTAAACAGCCTGAGAAACAGAAGAACGGGGGTGTTAAGGAGCAGAACACCTGCTTGAAACATCTCAGAATGAATTATTCAGCAAAAAGTGACAATTCAGTCATCATTTAATAACCTTATCTTCACTCTTTAGTGAAATCTGTTTATATGTTTCTGTACTTTTATTAGGTTTCAACAAAGTGTAATGTATAGGGATACTATAAATATAACTGCATAAATACACAATAGGTTTAAAAATACACGCACACATATAAAGTATATGCATCTTATGTTATTATTTTACCATAAATTATAATAGTAAAAACTGAAGTCATTGCGTTTGGGAACAGAGATGAGGTTGTCAAGGTGAATGCGTACCTTGGCTTTAAGGGTCAAACAACAAAAAATAAGGTCAAGAATCTTGGTGTGACTCTGGAGTCAGATCTGAGTTTCAACAGTCATGTCAAAGCAGTCAGTAAATCAGCATACTATCATCTCAAAAATATTGCAAGAATTAGATGCTTTGTTTCCAGTAAAGACTTAGAGAAACTTGTTCATGCTTTTATCAGCAGCAGGGTGGATTACTGTAATGGACTCCTCACTGGCCTTCCCAAAGGCAGTTGCAGCTCATTCAGAAGGCTGCGGCCAAGATTTTGACCAGAAGCAGGAAATCAGAGCACATCACACCTGTCCTCAGGTCTCTACACTGGCTGCCAGTTACATTCAGAATATATTTTAAAGTATTACTACTGGTCTATAAATCACTAAATGGCCAAGGACCTCAATACATTACAGACATGCTCAATGAATACAAACCCAACAGATCACTCAGATCTTTAGGATCATATAAACTAGAAATTCAGTTCAGTCAAAGCAGGGTGAATCAGCTTTCAGCCACTATGACCCTCGCTGCTGGAATCAGCTTCCAGAAATGATCAGATGTGCTCCAACATTAGGCACATTCAAATCAAGACTGAAAACACATCTGTTTAGCTGTGCCTTTACTGAATGAGCACTGTGCTGCGTCCGACAGATTGCACTATTATTTTTTTTTCGTTTTCTTTTTCATTCTTTTATAACCTATTTTAACACATTTTAAATTGTTTTTATCTGTTTTTAATAATTTTTATTGTCTGCATTTTATGTCCTAAACATGTCTATTTTATTCCTGTTTATGTAAAGCACTTTGAATTGCCACTGTGTATGAAATGTGCTTTATAAATAAACTTGCCTTGCCTTGCCTAGTAATACCTGCATAACAATATTGATTTCACTATGAAACACACTATGAACAGCAGCTAGGCTAATTATTTTCTTTGTACTTCATTTTCTACCTGGGCATACTCATCCTAAGGCCTCCAGAGACTGTGCAGCGCCATTGATGTGATCCAATACAAGTAATTTTTCTAAGTTAAATGCCAGTAAAACTGAAGCCCTTCTAGTTGGCTCTAAGGGCTCTATTTTGACGGTCCATGAGCAAAACGGTTTCATAATCCATATTTTCTAATTTAAGGACTAGAAAATCTTGCTGTGCCAAGGCGCATGGTCTAAAAGGGTTGAGTTTATTTTCTTAATGAGTTATAGGTGTGCTTTGAGAATAAACCAATCAGAGTCATTTTAACCCATTCCCTTTAAGAGCCAGCTGTGTCACGCCATAAGCGCATTTGCTATTTACATGGCGTAAAGTAAGTTCACTTTCGCTTTAGCTCTCGTGGATAGGGAAACCTTTACACACAGATATCAATTAGCCTATAAATAATTAATTTAGTTTGTTAAGCGCAAATATTTGTTTCAAAAATACTTCTAAATTCAGTTCTAATTTCCAGCAAACGAATAAATATACAATAATAACAAAGTGTGGTCAAAATACTGAGTTATTTCCAAATACACCTGCCATGCCCCATATGGTCTAAAACCTGACAGGTGGGCAAATCTAAGCTTGTATTTAATAAAACAAATATAAATATGGATATAATAAATAACACTGCTAATAATAATAACATTATACAAAAGCAAATTGAATGAACTGAAAAAGCCTCCCGAGATGAAGGATTCAAGCCAGTGGTTTTTAAATTCATGTAGGCTAGAAAATAATATGATTTGTAATATTTTAATTCTTTGTATTTATATCCTATATTTATCTTTATTATATCCTATATATATCCTTAATATTTTAATTCTTTTTCATATGTAAAGATATTTGCATATTGCTCTACATCTTGTGTGTATTAAGCAGCGTGTAAGCCAGGCGCACTCTGTGCCGGACTTTAGACCAGGTTTGTTCTGGTCTAAAGAAAAGACTATTACAGTTTCTCAAAATAGCAACACGCCTAACACGCCTGCTTTTTTTTAGACCAGAACGCCTATGGGTGCACATATGAGCGCAAATGCATTAGCTATTTAAAGAGCATGGCGCAACGCCTGAAAACGACTCTTGCGCTGAGCTGAAACTAGCAAACAAGCATTGCGCCACACCTTGCGCCATTGCGCCGGCTGTATGATAGGGCCCTAAGTCTGTTCTATCCAAAGCTCAATCCTTTACTCTATCTATTAATAATTCTCCAGTATAACTCATGCTAAAAGTCTTGGGATTTAACTAGATGATATGCTGTCGTTTAATTTACATATTAGTGATATTTCACAATCTGCCTTTATTTATTTATGTAACATTGCAAGACTTCACCCTTGACTATCTCAACAAAGTACTGAAGTGAGATCTTCTGAACTGTTATCATTTCCAAATTTTAAGATGAAGTCATGGGCGACAAAGTGACGCAGTAGGTAGTGCTGTCGCCTCACAGCAAGAAGTTTTCTGGTTTAAGCCTCGGCTGGGTCAGTTGGCGTTTCTGTGTGGAGTTTGCATGTTCTCCCTGCGTTCGTGTGAGTTTCCTCCGGGTGCTCCGTTTTCCCCCTCAGTCCAAAGACATGTGGTACAGGTGAATTGTGTGGGCTCAATTGTCCGTAGTGTATGAGTGTGTGTGAGTGTGAGTGTGGATGTTTCCCAGGGATGGGTTGCGGCTGGAAGGGCGTCCGCTGCGTAAATATGTGCTAGATAAGTGTGCGGTTCATACCGCTGTGGCGACTGAATTAATAAAGGGACTAAGCCAAAAAGAAAATGAATGAATGAATGAAAGGTGAAGTGATTTGGTGGCAGGGCTTTTAGCTGCATGGAACCAAAGTTAAGGAATTCCCTGCTGTTAGATATTCATCAGGTGGATTCCGATTTCTAATTTTAAATCCCAGGTAAAATCTTTTCAGGATTGTTTTTGATTTCTGGTTTAATATTATGTGTATTTAAGACCTGTGAAGAGATGATGCCAACCATTGAGGACCTCAAGGACAACGCATACGAAGAGAACAATAGAGGACTTCTAGACTTCTAGCATTCACACATACACTCAAACACTACGGACAATTTAGCCTACCCAATTCACCTGTACCGCATGTCTTTGGACTGTGGCGAAAATCCACGCAAACGCAGGGAGAACATGCAAACTCCACACAGAAATGCCAACTGAGCCGAGGATCGAACCAGCGACCTAGCGACCTTCTTGCTGCACCACTGCATCACCCATTGCTATAAAAAAATACATTTTCAATATTATAAGACATCAAAGCAAAGTAGTAAAATAGTAAATCAAATATAAAGCACATGTGAATGAAAAGATATATTTAACTACATTGATTGCATTGCATAATATTACCAATATTTAAATTTGCTTTTGAGTGAATTAACCCTTAAGTGTTTCAGTGGTGCTGGTTCTAGTAATGCAGAAATGATAAGCTGAATTCTAAGCTGGTGGGTTTGTGTGTCAGACTGAAGCTTGATTCCTGGAAGCCCCAGTAGAGCTCTGTCTGCAAAAATACTTCATAATTCAGCAGAAGCCCATTGAACAATAGCAAGTCCAGATCAACTCAAGCGTCCTCCACTGCCGCACTCCAAAAACATTTCATTTGTGCTCAAGGAGTTTGTGTTCGTGTCTAAACGAACACTCTTTCCACAGATGCAAATGTGGGAATCAGAGGCGCAACATCTATATTCATGAAAACAATGCACTGGAACTAATGACTCCAAACCTTTAGCCTCATTATTCCTCTGATGAAATAAATAAATAAATAAATAAATATATAAATAAAACAGCGGACACTAAACAAAGTAATTCATAACACAATCATTCCAACTCTTTCATTATTCCATCGCTTCTTCATTTATGTGAGAGCCAAGTGGAGATTATATAAATGTAACCATCTTCATTTCATTTATTTATATTATTTTATTTTCTATTATATTTTCTATGTCTATTCACTAATTTTCTTTTCGGTTTAGTCACTTTATTAATCAGGGGTCGCCACAGCGGAATGAACCGCCAACTTATCCAGCATATGTTTTAAACAGCAGATGCCCTTCCAGCTGCAACCTATCACTGGGAAACACCTACACACACTCAATCACTACGGACAATTTAGCTTACCCAATTCACCTATAGCGCATGTCTTTGGACTGTTGGGTAAAACGGAGCACCCAGAGGAAACCCACGCCAACATGGGAGAACATACAAACTCCACACAGAAATGCCAAACTGACCCATATATTCTGACACAATCACCAGTAATCTAACTGTCATAGATCGCTGGGGAACATTCACATTCACACGAACTACAATCCTGCCTCAATGTGAACTACAAGTCCCGTCATGCAACATACACACACACCAGCTCCGAATTGCCTTGCTTGTACATGTTTGTGCCTGTTGTTGACCATTTCCTGCCTGACTACGCATCTGAATAAAACCTGCTAAAGGATCCTGACTCCATCGTCACTCGTCTCCCTCCGTGGTTGCATATATACAGTATATATCTATATATATTCTTTCATTTTTTCCTTTCATTATATTATAATATCATTTTACAATATATCATTTTTTTTATAGTCAAATTGTACAAAATACAAAATATAACAATTCATAAATGTTACATTGCACTCACTGGCCACTTTATTAGGTACACCTGTCCAACTGCTCGTTAACGCAAATTTCTAATCAGCCAATCACATGGCAGCAACTCAATGCATTTAGGCATTTAGACCTGGTCAAGACGATCTGCTGCAGTTCAAACAGAGCATTAGAATGGGGAAAAAAAGGGGATTTAAGTGACTTTGAACGTGATATGGTTGATGGTGCCAGACAGGCTGCCACTCCAAAATTGGACAATAGAAGATTGCCTGGTC